>NC_133620.1:52106106-52283606 GCF_048593235.1 Sminthopsis crassicaudata | reverse complement strand
CATGGCAAACCCCTCTGCTATTTTTGCCAAGAAAATTCCAAATGGGGTCACAAAAAATCATATGCATCTGAAACAAGTGAACAGATAATTGATGACCAAATGTCTAATGATACATTAGCTAAAGCCTCTAAGTGCCCATGAATTCTGAGGAGTAGGAGATAAAAAAGAAAATGGAAAAAACTCATGGCATAGGTGAAATTTGAGCTGGGACTCAAGCTTAACTTTGAAGGATGGGCAGGATTTGCATTAGCAGAAGAAAGGCGTTGCAAATGCAAGAGTATGAAGAAAAGTACAATCTCTGATCCACTGGGCTTTGTCATCCACCTTGAAAATGAATCAAAAAAGCCAGGCCTTGCTGGCCACCCCTGACATTGTCCCTTAACCATCCCCACATACTGCCAGATACTATAAGTTTCATGCTCCTCATGTATTTTCTCCCTCTATTGGAATGTAAGCTTCTTGAGGGCAAGGACCGTATTGTTTTGCTTTGCTATTTATAATACAGTAAATTTAATTTACTTCATTTATGCAGGAACAATGGCATAAAAATAGGACCAAATATGAAAATATTAACAGTTATCTTCTAAGCAAAAATATGTGTTCTCGTGTTCATTCTCCTCTCCCTCCCCCCCCCCCTCCCCCCCTCTCCTCTCTCTCTCTGCCTCCCTCTTTAATCCTTTAAGTACTCCTTTGAAATAAAACAAAAGGAAGAGAAATATGGGTAATCATTAATGTTCCTTTTAAAAATCCTCACCACTGATGGATTTGGTTGTTTGAAATGTTCCCCCAACACTTCCCAGTCTTGAAATCATCTCTTTCTTTTCCTTCCCCCAGAGTTGAATTATTCCCATTCTTAACACTCTGCTTACTGAGTAGTGAGGCCAGATAATATCTAAGATCTCTTACAACTTCAGCATTTCATGAGCCATAAGTTTATGAGTATATCTTATGCCATCACATAACTCACATGTTACAGCTGTTTAATACAGGGCTGGTAGTAATTTTGACTTCCTTTATCATTAGTCCTCTAAGAAGTCACTATCTGGAAAAAGCATTGAGAGAAAGAATTTTAATGCCACTTCCCAAATCTCTCCAGATGTGTCAAGTTATGGTCAGTGATGACCATACAACCAAAGGGGAAGAGGTCAGAAGAGTAGTTTTCTTTAGATCAAAGCTTCTTAAACTGTGGGGTTGGAACCACATCTGGGATCACATAAAAGAATGTGGGGAATGCAAATTCATGATTTATTATCAATAAATGTTTGCTTTCTATATCTATTTTATATACTTACATTTACCCAGAGTTGCATAAAAATTTCAGATAAAAAGGGATCATGAATGGAAAAAGTTTAGGAAGCCCTGCTTTTAGATGAGCAGAGCAAAATTGGTCACAATAATCACAGTCCAAAAAATTAGTAATCAGATGGCATCTGGGGAGTTAGAGATGAGACTATACAAAGAAAGATTTTACAACTCTTAAAGTATTATATAAATATCAATTATCATCACCACCATCAGTATTTTAATTCCTCAGGTTAATCTGGTAGTAACATAGTATTAACAATATAAGCATTAACGAAATTGAACATTCAGCATACATATACTACCAAGTGTTAACCAAACCAGATTAAAATGGGATTGAGAAATATTTATCCAAACAAATAAAAATACAATTATTACATTTTTAAATTAAGTTAACATATGGCACAACCAGCTTTTACATATAGATTAGCAAATATATATGTATGTATATGTGTGTGTATATATACACACATATGTGTGTGTGTGTGTGTGTGTATATACACACACATATGTATTTTTGAGTTTGAGACCAGGCCACTGGGATAGATGACTTCTAATATGTTCCCAATGTAATGATTCTATGGTTCTAGGTAAATTTGCATACATATAATATTTTAATGTTTGCAAAAAATGTTGATTACAATTCCATGATCTAAGTAATATCATTGTTGTCATTTTACAGATGAGAAACCTGAGGTCACAAGTTGTGAAACATGGCCAAAATCGTGGATAATATGGGTCAGAGCCTGAAATCAGATCCAGATTTCTTGATTCCAAATCGAGCATGCTTTCTACCATATCAGCCTGCGTGTCCATGTTTTTCTCATTCCCTAGCCTCCCTGTCCTTGCAAAATAAAGAGCCACTAGCTTTCTTTACACCTCCCATTTTCCACATTTATTTCAGTTCCTCTCCTAGACCCTTGTGCATTATTTACTAATCTTCATTGAAAATGTTCTTGGGTTATTTCCATTCGGGGAAGAGCAATAATAAAATGCCCTCAGCTCTCCTGAGCTTATCAGACAGAAGAAGCAGATCCAGACTCTTGGCCAGAATCTCGCTATTGGCTACCATGGTTTTAAGCCAATAATCTCAGCCATTGTTATTATTTCATTTTTTCTTTTTTCGTTGTAATTTAAGAAGTAAGAACTATCTCAGTTTTGGAACCTTAGATTTACATATGTGTGTGTGTGTGTGTGTATGCATATATATATATGTAGATGTATCTACAAAATCAAATAATCAAGAGTTTATTTTTAATATTAAATAACAACTTGAGAGATAGGTTAATATGGGGGTAGGGAGAGAAGACCAACATCCTAAGATATTGGACTCTAATTCTTTCACTATAACTAAATAAATTTAGAACTCTGAGCAAATTAGACACAACTGGGTAGTTCAGTGGATAGAGCATCAGGTCTGGAGAATATTACTTCTTTAAAAAAAAGAGTGCCAAGGTGAAAGGTCATTCTTTGGATTGACACACATTTCATAGAATGACAAGATTTTTAAGATGTTTTCCAACCTTCTAAATTACCTTTGCTTTGTTCAGACTTTGTTCAGAAAATGAAAAAAACTTCATTTTCCTGAGTTCAAATCTGATCTTAGACACTTCCTAACTATGAGACCCTGGGCAAGTCATTCAACCCTGTCTGCCTCAGTTTCCTCATCTGTAAAATGACCCGGAGAAAGAAATGGCAAGCCACTTCAATATCTTTAGCAAGAAAACCCCAAGTGGGTTCACAAAGCAGTGGATATGACTGAAAAGCAGCTAAAACATTGCAGGCTAGTTATTTTATCTCCCTAGGTTTTGGTCACAACTGTAAAGTGACATGATAATAACTAGCATAAAAATCCCTGGTATTGTTTAAATGTTTAAAGTTTAGCAAAGCAAAGAATTTCACATATCTCAGTTGGTACATGATAGAGTCTTGTCTTGGAATTAGAGACATGTCTCCTTGATATTTCACAGAACAGTCTCAATCCTTTCTCTTACTGGGGAGAGAGGAATAGGGAGAAGGGAAGAGATGAAATAACAGAAAATGGACAAGGCACCATTTTAATAGCTACACTACAACTAAAAATGTTCCAGACATAGACACTAACAGCAGAGACCACCACTACCACCATAACAGTAACAACTCATATTTACACAGTGCTTTGAGTTTTAAAAAATGATTTAACCAGAGTGTAATGAAGGAGTTTAAAATCTCTGAAGTAAAAATAATATCAAATCTCCCATATTTTCACCTCTGCCTTCCTCTATCCCTGATGAAGATACCTAGATATGAAACACACTCGAGAAATAAGTGAAGTGATGATTAAAATATACTTCAGTGGCAAAGACGAAGCTTACATTCTAATCTTAGCTTGTTGTGTGACTCTAGATACATCAAGTCACTCTTCACGCTTGAGTTTCTTTACTTAATTCCATTCTAAAGCACTTATTAAGCACCCACTATATGCATGACATAGTACAAGAAAGACAAAATCAAAAATGGAAACATTCCTACCTATCACATGCAGTTTTATATTGTGCGGAAAATGAAGGGATTGCAATGATTGGTTTCCAAGATCCCTTGACCTCACATTCTATGAAGCCATAAGATAATCACCAAATGACAAGTTTATAAACTTAATAAAAAATAACTTGAGACTTCAGTCTGCAAGCAGGATATTCCTAGTAGACCTCTACAACTTTCCCTTATTTCTGGAAGCCTGAAAGTATCGGAAACATTATTTGATTCATGCTAGCAGCACAGGCTACAGGAGATGATGTAGTAGAAAAAAAAAGAAGTGGTGAAGTCCCGGAAAACCTGGATAATAGTAGCCATTTAACTTACAGATGTAGCAACATCCAATTTGCCCCACCAAAGGGTCAACAAAATTATCAACAATGAATTATGATGGGTAGAATATTATATGAGAGTAGTGCACAGAAAAACTCTCAAAAGTATCTGTGATGATCTCAAAAATGTTTTAATTTTGATGACAGACAGGTGCAACCATCTCATTAAATGTGAGTATCTTTGATATAGCTTTGATTTAAAAGAATACACACTGTGTTGATGATCATTATCTTTATTTCATGTGCTTGGATCTAGCTAATGATATGCAGGGACCCAATCTAAATGTTGAATGGGTTGAAGATTATTTCTTTAAAGAAAGATTGGGATGCACCCTTTTAGAGTGCCAAGGTGAAAGGTAACATCCTTAGGTCATTCTTTGGACTGACTCACATTTCATAGAATGACAGGATTTTTAAGATGGAAAAGGACTTTATAAGTTACCTTTGCTTTGCTCAATTTCTACCACAAAATCTCTAACAAATGGCCAGAGAGTCCTTACTTGGACATTTCTTATGTCAAGCACTATCATCCAATCTACTGAGAACACCACATTCCATTTAAGACCATAGTTTCTGAGAAGCCCTTTTTCATTTACCAACTAAACAAGATGTATTTATCTAAGCTGAAATGATGTTAAGAAGGACCTCTGTTGTTGTAGGCTTTTAAGATCTGAACCTCCGCATTAAGTTAATAGTCAGAAGGCAACTTAGCTTAGCTCCTCTCTATAGGAGTTTTTGGTGTCCAGGGAAAGCATCCTTCAATATTTTTCAGTCTGTGATCATCATTGGCAAGCCAAAAAATCCAGTAGAGCTACTGCAACCTACTCTGCCTTGTTTCCTAGTGAAAAATAAATTCATTAACTTAAATGAATAAGCTGAAATGATGTTAGGAAGGTCTTTGATATTTTGGGAATTGTTACTGTTGTAGGCTTTTAAGATCTGAACCTCTGCATTAAAATTAAGTCAGAAGACAAGAAGAAATGAACATTTTAAGGCTAGAAATTAAGGCACCCAAATAACACCTGAAAAAAGTGGGTATTATAAGAACCATATACCATTTCCTGGCCTTTAATGCTGATGATCCATAATCAGCATAATGGATCTAGGCAAGCTCTCCTAACAAAGGAGCTATACTGGTGAGTAAAGGCTATCCATCCAGGACAAAGCTAAAGCTTACCAACCTGTAGCTCAGAATGCTTGCAAGGGCATTTGAAGCTTCTTTAAGTTAAACTGATGAAATCCTCTCTAAGCCCTAACCACCATCATCCCATCATCATAAATGCAATCTATATAAGACTTAGAAATTTGCAAAACTCTCATACCTTATTTCTTTTGAGTCTCACAACAACCCTGGAAATAAAGTCCTATAACTATTCTATCTCATTTTACAGTACACAAACTAAGGTAAGATAAGCCCATGATCACATGTCAAAGAAAGGATTTAAATGAAGGATTCCCAACTACTAGAATCCAGGCCTCATGATTCTTATTTAATCCACTATACTATACTATACTATACTATACTATACTATACTATACTATACTATACTATACTATACTATACTATATATAGTATACCTCTCATTAGCCATTCCATTTTTTCCCCCTGAGGCTGGGGTTAAGTGACTTGCTCAGGATCACACAGCTAGGAAGTGTTAAGTGTCCGAGGCCAGATTTGAAGTCAGGTCCTCCAGGTCATTCCATTTCTAGATCGAATAAACCAGGAGTGGAATGGGGAGGGCACGTGTCTGTCCCCTTAGGAGTTATTGGCATTTAAAGACTTCTATGGCTTCACACTAATCACGGGTACCAAGGTAAAAATTATGTACAAATCTTTGGGTAACCAGGGTACCTAAGAGTCCATATGCATGAGACCAGAGGTTTTCAGGGTGGAAGGAAAATACGGTGGTATGAGCAAGAGAGTTAAGTTTCTTTTTATCCCTATATTTCAGGCAACCATGACCAAAGTCCAGGAAAAGACTGGATCCTCTCTATAGGAGTGAGTTTTTGGAGCCAGGGAAAGCATCCTTCAACATTTTTCTGTCTAGGATCATCATAGGCAAGCAAAAAACCCAACTGAGCTGCTGTAACCCACCCTGCCTTGCTTTCTACTGAAAAAAAATTCACTAAATAGAGCCAATATTAGAAAATGGGCACTGCTTTGGATTAAAGTCCAGTAAAGTTATATCCAATTGTTTTTTTTTTTTTAATTTGATGCCATTAAGTATGTGTTTCATGTCAGAAAGAAAAGTACAGTCACTGTGATAACATAAACGTCACAGCTACAAGAGATGGAGTCCAAGTCAAGGGTGTCAGTGGCCACTGAAATGTATAGAAATATCGATCCAAGAGCTTTTATAAGATGGGGACAGGGAGTTCTTTTGCCCTGACCCTCACTACTATTATCTAATTGCCATTCCACTTTTGCAGAGTGCAATTGATTCCTGAGCCCTGGTTATTCAAAATGTTTGCCCTCCTTCCCGACCACTTCGAATGCTCAAAGAGGATGCTGGGGGAAAATGAATGGGATAAGAACACAGTGGAGATAGATAAGCTTCCCTACTCCTGGCTACTTTCAACCTGTGTTTACTTAAATAAGGTAAGCAGGAAAAGCAACAAGCGCTCAAATTGTGTTTGTCTGCAAATGTGCTCAGCTGTTTTAATGCAGCAATTATCTGACTGCCCTCCCCAGGCAGACTCACTGAGCACATATTAATCAAGGCACATGGCCCTGCAGGTAAGGACTGGTAACCCCAGTGCTGAGCAGAATTTGTGGGGAGGAGTATATAAATCCTAGAAAGGGAATTAGTAATATCAACAGTGGTCGCATTATTTATTCAGAGGCACAGACCACAATCTGTATTATTAGCACTGAAATGAAATACTGAATTTAAAAAAAAAAAAAGCTTGCACCGGATTTTCTGAGTCTAACTCCCATCTACCATTAAGATCCCTGTGTAGCAGCCGCCTAGGCAATGAGGAGAAAGGTAGCATTAATATCTGAAACCAAGCACAATCAACAGCACCAGGCGTCAGGACAGCCACAAAGTGTGACCTCCAGACAAAACCACTTCCTTCTTCCTTTGCTGACTCAGCTTATATGACTTTGGCTCAATCCATCAAGGTCTTTCTCTGCTACAACAATAAGGAATACAGGTCGTCAGAAATGTGCTCCACTGAAGACCTTAGCACCCAGTACCTACGTTTCATCACAAGGGGGAGAGCCTCAAGCATTTGGTCCCTGCTTTAAAGCCACACTCAAACACGTTGAGAAGTCTTTCTTTCAGGTATCTATCCCTCAGATCTGGTGGAGGTTTCTGAGAGCTCCAGGTCTCTGCACGTCTGTCTCTTCCATGCAGGAGGCAGGTTTCCAAAGAAAGACTCAGTTCAGACCCAAACTGGTCCTTCAGGTTGGAGCGAGATTCCCTAAAGCATCCAGGGCTTGTTTCAAAGCCAAAAATGGGTCTTCAATCTGCTGAGTCTGCACTTTCTGGGAGAAAGGCTGGGTTCACTTGTCATTGTATGTTCTTTTCATTTCCTTTGGGGGCAAAGCTTTCCAAGAGGCCAGTTCCTTCCTCTGCTGAAACTCGGCGAAGAATTCTCAGGGATTCTGACTTAGAAGCCTAAAGAATGCACTTCAAGGTCAATTCGTTGAACAAGAGCCAAAGGAAAAATTTACAACCAAAATTATTAGCTTGTGTTTTAAACTTCTCCCTACACGCTGTGCAGTATAAGTCCTTGGCAGATTTTTTTAATGTATAATGAAAATAGTATTGAGATGGCATTTTAATATTTCCAAAGTACTCTCTTTCTCTTTTTCTCTCTCACTTTATAGATAGAGATGTACAGGTATATGTGTGTGTGGGTAGAGGGTTACATACAGTATGTGTATATATATACATATATATGCATTGTGTATCTGTGTGTATACATGTTGATATATATATATATATATATATATATATATATATATATACATATGTCTATGTGTATGTATGTAGATAGCTACATATAAACATATATATGGGTATATAAATAGAGACAGACATATTATATATAAATATATAATTTCATATGAATCTAACACCAGCCTTGTGCTATAACTATGTCCATTTTGTGGATGAGGAAAATGAGGCAAACATAGATTAAATGATTTGCCCAAATTCATAAAAGTAGTAAGGATCTGATACAGGATTTGAATTCACCTTCTCCTGACTCTAAGTCTAAGGCTTTATCCATAGTCCTTAGCCTCAATGTGTAGAAAGACTCATGGAAGTAAACTGGATTTCCACTAAATAGATGGTGAGGAAAATATGTTGACCTCTGAAGAATTTCTCAACCCATGTTAAATGTCAATGTGGGGGCATTAGCTACCCTACACTGGAATCATAAAGAGAGGATGAGGGGCTGACAGGACATCGATTCACCTCTTCTTAAAGTGGGGAGATCTGAACTGATATCTATTACTCAGTCAGGGCACTTTACAAGAGAAGTTCCTCAGGCACCTAATGGTCAAAGTGTTCGAGATTCATTTCCCATATCCAGGATCTACCTGTTCTTTCCAGGCCTAATCTCTTCAATGGTATTCTGGAACAAGTTTAACATCCTTATAAAGGATGCATGTAGTTCCCTATAGAAGAATTCAGAAACTCTCAAAAGAAAGCTACCCTATGGGGAGAAGTTGTAATCTTTCTATTTCTAATGCCAAAGAAGTATGTCGTTATCTAATAAGGAAGATAGAGGGAGGGAAAAGCTACAGAAAATTCCCAGAGGGGTGGCCAAAAAAAGTAATTTTCCATGGCCAAATCCACACTTTTATCTGGAAGAATCATTAAAATTAAGAGAGAGAGAGAGAGAGAGAGAGAGAGAGAGAGAGAGAGAGAGAGAGAGAAATAGAGAGTCAGAGAAACAGAGACAGAAAGAGAGAGAGAGAGAGAGAGAGAGAGAGAAAGAGAGAGAGAGAGAAAGAGAGAGAGAGAGAGAGAGAGAGAAAGAGAGAGAGAGAGAGAGAGAGAGAGAAAGAGAGAGAGAGAGAAAGAGAGAGAGAGAGAGAGAGAGAAAGAGAGAGAGAGAGAGAGAGAGAGAGAGAGAGAGAGAGAGAGAGAGAGAGAGAGAGAAGAGAGAGAGAGAGAGAGAGAGAGAAAGAGAGAGAGAGAAGGTTCGTGTGCTAATGATGTTGGCTTTGGGGATCCATTTTACTGAAATTATTAAATATTGGCCGTAGAATCAGGGTTCCAGATAGCTTTAGAATAGGACTGGTATATTGTTTTGTTTTTGATGTTTTAGTTTCTTCTTTAAGGAAATAACTAACTTGTGAATTCAGTGGTGAATTAGAAATGGAAACAGTGGGTAACAAGGTTAAGCATAAATATATGCTGTTTCTTTAGCTTCCTCATCCTTCACTTCCCTCTCCTTTCTCTTCCCCCATCCCATTAAGCCTCCCTACCTGCCCTAGAAGACTCTTGACAGCAAGGGAAGTTGGTTCACATGCTGCAGCCATGACACCAGTGCTTCTGAGAGGCACATGCTAGAGACTCTTTAGCCGGAGGCCTCCCAGAAAGCCACTGGAATGACGGGATGACAAGGCACGGAGTGGCAGCAGCTCGAGGAGTTTGCTTAACTCTGGGACTGTCTGTCCATCACCTTTCTTTTCCTCACAGCATGCAAGGTCGGACAGGCTTAGACCATGGTGGTCGATAAAGCCACA
Source organism: Sminthopsis crassicaudata (assembly GCF_048593235.1). Lineage (NCBI taxonomy): Eukaryota > Metazoa > Chordata > Mammalia > Dasyuromorphia > Dasyuridae > Sminthopsis > Sminthopsis crassicaudata. The sequence goes on along the minus strand of NC_133620.1, from coordinate 52,273,751 downwards.
GAACAAGAAAAATTACTGAAAGGCAGTAAGATAGAGTCTCTACATAAGGTAAGGAAAATTCCCTTTTTTCTTCTTTCAATGGCAGTATCAAAGTAAAAGTCAGATAGCTCTCTGACTGCATATACAGATGGGGGGAAAAAACAGACCAAGTAATAATCAGCATAATATAACTCAACTATCTCCTCGGGAAGGCTCAGTGCTTGCACAGTGCATTTCACACCATCAGGGCTTAATAAATGCTCCCCTGATCCCCTAATTGTTAATATTCTCTACTTACTCAAATTCAATTCTACTCATTTATATACATTGTATTTTATGTACTTTTGTATTATATGTCTCTATATGGAATGTATTATATTTATATAGAGAGAATAAATGTTATATCTTTCTAGGGAAATGTAAGCTCCTCGAGGACAGGGATGATTTTTGCTTTATCTTTGCATCCCCAACTCTGGTATCATGGCTGAAAAAGGCCTGCTACATGATGAGTGAAGGATCATGTCAGGATCTCGGCCTGTATCCTGGAGGACCTATAGCCTCAGATCTTTACTACCAATGTGAGCCTGGGTAAATTATTTAACCTCTTTCTGCCTCTGTTAGCTGAGCTATAAAAAGGGGACAGACAGAGTGCAGGGTCTGGGGTCAGGAAGATTCGTCTTCCTTAGTTCAGATATTTACTAGCTGTATGACCCTGAGCGAGTCACTTAACCCAATTTGCCTCAGTTTCCTCATCTATAAAAAAGAGCTGGACAAGGGAATAACAAATCACTCTAGTATTTTTGCCAAGAAGGTCCAGATGAAGTCACAAATTATCACATACAACTGAAACAAGTGAACAACAAAACAACCAAAAATGGGGAATTATAACCGCACCTACCTCATAGGGTTGTTGGGAGGATCAAATGAAATAATAGTTGTATAAGCACTTAGTACATGCTTGCTCTCCTCCCAAGGCAAGCCCATCTTCTTTTTCAGTCATACATTTCTTTAATGACACCTTTTACTCTGCTCTGCTTTATAATTCTTCCAGCCTACTCACACCCACCTCACCCCTTCTCTTTGCCCTCTGGGTGACACTAATTCTCAATTCTTCAGAGACTACAGCTTTCCCAGTCACACACAATACCACCATGTCTTATCAACATAAAACCATGCTCTTGTTTCTGTTGTTCAGGTAAATCTGATCTTCAGATCCTACATAAAGGCATTCATTTCACTTGATTTTTATTTCAGTTAATCTAGCTTTAATACATTAAGATAACATGGGTGTTAGTCAGGCACTCATTACCATCTACTATTCAAATCAAGAGTTTTCCAGTAATGACAGGAATCTAGAAATCATCTTCTGCACTAATGCAAATCTACAAGGAATCTCTGGGGCTTCAAAGTCTTTGCCTGAGTGGGTGGAACCACCCCCATTCATTGAAATGACACGACTTTATTTCAATATCTTTACATTTCCAACATTTCAGATATTGGTAACACTTTTTAGTTGCTGAATTAATTCAGTCATGACCCCATTTGGGGTTTTCTTGATGGGGAGTGATTTGCCATTTCCTTTTCCAGCTCATTTGACAGCTGAGGAAACTGAGACAAACAGGTTTAGGGCTACATAGCTAGTCAGTATCTAAGTCGGGATTTGAACTCATGAAAATGAGTCTTTCTGACTCTAGGTCCAGCATTCTAACCACTGCTCTACCTGGCTGCCTCATTGATAATAAAATGCAATGAGAAATGCATGAGGTGGCAAAGATGTGGGTCCAGATCCCGACCTGACTGCTTATTAGACCCTCAACTCCAAGTTTACCATTCTAACCAAAATGGTACCTCATCTATCAAATCGCTCATGGCCTTCATTTTATAGTGTAAAGTCCTCCTGACAATTTCATAAAATCTAGAACCAGAAAGCATTTTAGAAATCAGTTATTCCAATTCTCATTTCACAAATATAAAAATAGGTCCAGGTAGTTTAATGAATTGCCTAATTAGGGTGTGGTAATAAAAGTTTAATGATTGGCTTTTTGTAGGTGAGGGAAGGAGGGGTGAATGTGTCCAAGACACACTTTTAAGCTGAATCTTTATTATTAGCATTCTTGCCACTGCTTTCTTAAGCCTAGATAATCAACAAAACAATAAATCAAGCTCTCATTTGTTTATAAGTAAATTTCATATAAAAATTCTTTTACATACAAGCAATCACTAATGTGGCATTTGCTAATTTCCCAATGTGTGTGTGTGTGTGTGTATGTGTGTGTGTATATAATGTGAAAATTTAACAATCAGCTAGAGTAACAGCTAAGCAACACACAATGAACAGTGGAGACAAAATGCCAGGTTCTCAATTACAACTCCATCTATTCCACCACCCTGGATGACCTGAAAGAGAACTCTGGTAAAATGGCCAATTCTCTGATTTCTTAATTATTGCCAAAACCACAATTATATGTAAAATGATTAACAAAGTTGAATGTAAAAACTGGTTTACACTGAATGATGGTGATCATTGGTTTCTACATGAGCTTCATCTGTTCTGTCAGAGCTTTAGAAATATTTCTTCTAACCTAGCTTTTATAATATTTCTACTAAATGGGAAACTATATCAATAAATTATGTGGTTTAATTAATTCTATCAAAAAGTAGATTTTCTTGTTAACTAGCAAGGAGATATTATTCTATCATTGTGACTAGATCCCTGGACATCATAAAGCAGATACTTTTCAAAGTAATCTTAAGTCATAATAATAGAAATGTTAATCCCTTACCATCCTGAAGAAAATGTAAAACAAATTTGCTTAGAATTATAGGTATATAGTCGCATTACTAGATCTATAAAACCTTGGAGAGAGTTAACCATTTTTTTGTAATCAATAATAGCAGCTTCTTTTTTGTTATTGTAGTTTGGTCTTTTTTTTCCCAGTCACATCTGAGTCTGTGTGACCCTATTTGGAAATTTTTTTGGCAAAGATACTGGAGTGATTTGCCATTTCTTTCTCCAGTTCATTTTACAGATGAGGAAACTGAGGCAAAGAGGAATTTTTGTCTTGCCTAATGTCACACAGTTAGTAAATGTCTAAAGCCGGATTTGAACTCAGGAACATGAATCTTGTCAATAAATTTGCTTCTTGGCAACTGTCACCCATCATCCCCAGATTTGCCCTAGGAAGACAATAGAACAAACTTAATCCTTCTTCCACATTGATAACCCTTCAAATACTCAAAGACAGCTCTCCTGTCCCACTGTGTCTTCTCCCTAATTTCTTTAAATGATTATTATCTAGTATGATGTTGAGGCCTTTCATCATCCCTCTTGTTTTCCTCTGGACAGTTCTTAATGCCCTTCCTGAAATATGGCTCCTAGATTTGAGCCGATGAACTAATATGAAATCACGCTTTCCCCATAATTGTACTTGGTAAGTTGGCTTCTGAATCACAGTCACAAAGAACTGGACACTAAGGTGGAGCCCATCCACTGGGAAATTGCTGAACAAATTATGGTAATATGACTATAATGGAATATTATGGTGCCTTGAGAAATGACAAAAGGGTCCGTTTCAGATGCACATTCCCTATGAAATGAGGCAGAGGGAAATAAATGGAACCCAGAGAACACTATATACAATAATGGTTATGTCGCAAAGACAAACAACTAAAACATAAGAACTCTGTCCAATGCAATGACCAACCCTGATTCTAGAGCATTAGCGACAAAAAATGCTATCCACCTCCTGATAAAAGCATACATTTTGATAAATGGCCAATGAACTTAGCTACCCTGTGAATATATTATACAAAAAAATTAGGGAAAAGGAAAAGATTGGCAAAAGATGATCAAAATGAAAAAAAATGAGAAATGCAAAGTATTTAAATAGGTTTTTTTAATGCATAAAAGAAAACAGAGGGAAAGTCAGTAAGAAAAGAAAAAAGAAACAGCGAGCATACTTGAAAATTTCATGTTGAATTTATTATATACTTGGAGGAAAAAGCAAGCAGTCCTGGGAGTGAATTCATGACCACATTGGGCAATCCTTTTGTTCTATGAAAATACTCATCTTAATTGATGTTTGTAAAATGCAGATTTAAAAGAATTTGAAAATGTAGGGGAAGAAAATAAAAAGGAAGAAAAAAGCACAGGAAAAGAACATAATGTTTCTATATAGAAACTGCATTCAGAACCAAATTTTCAATTAGTTCAGGAAAAAAAGAACTAGAACATATATAGAGAGATATTTTGAAGGCAAAATTGACAGTACTTGACAACTGATTGAATGTCAGGGATAAGAGAGGAGGAAAAGTCAAAGATAACATCACGATTTTGAGGCTGAGTGATTGGTACAGTGTGACCAGCAGTAATAAAGAAGTCAAAAGAAGGAGAGACTTGTACAGAAAAGAGAAGTTGTACTTCTTCAAGCACACTGAATTTACAGAGGAAAATTCAACTGGTGATGTCCAGCAGGCCATCTGACAGATGGATCTGAAGTTTGGGAGGAAAAGAGACTAACTCTGATTATCTCTCTCTGTCTCCTCATTCTCCTCTTCCTCCTTCTTATCCTCTCTGTCTCTCTCTGCCTTTCTTTCTTGTCTTTCTGTATGTGTATGTCTTTATCTCTGTGCTCTCTCTCTCTTTCTCTTTCTCTCTCTCTCTCTCTCTCTCTCTCTCTCTCTCTCTCTCTCTCTCACACACACACACACACACACACACACACACACACAGATGAAGAAAGAAAAAGGCACACTGAATTTAGCACTTGGTTCAATGCCTTGCCCAAAATAGGCCTACAATAAATATCTGTTGTTTGATATTTGTTGGCTGAGTCTGAAGTGTCATGCCATATCATTGACTAAGGCTGAGGGCTTCAGTTATTAATTCCTCTTCACAGAACTTCAGTTGCTCTTTATCCTTAAAGATTCAGAAACTCTATTTTAAATAAACAGATCACTAGAAAGAAAAATAGTCTCCAGCTCACTGTGTCTGTGATCAGAACAATCTTATTCAAGACTAAAAGGAACTCAAGCTGAGAGCTAAATGTGACCCATGGGATGAAGATTCCCCAATTTTGCTCTACCAATTCTGGCCTAGTGTAGGGTCAGTTTCACCACAGGGAATGTACTTGCAATTATATTCTTAGCATAAGGATGGATGGTCTTTTAGCTGTGGTTGACAGCTATGGGATAGGGTAAGGATAGGAGACAGGCTTTGATCTATTATTCACTTCAACAGTTTCTCTGAGGCTGGATTTGAACTCAGGTCTTCTTTTCTTCTAATCTAAAGCTTCCCTACCATGTGCCACATAGGTGCCTAATTACAAAGTACACACAACTGGCTTCATCTAAGAGAAAGTTCAGACCTAGAAATCCAGATTTCCCTGCTTCTCTTCTTTGTAAGCCACAAAAATTTTTAACAATTTTGATATATGTTATTTAAAATGCTGCTCAGTGATGAAAGAGATGCTATAAATTGACTCCCGCTTCTCACTCTTGTAACTTCTATACCAATGGTTCCCAACTCCATTCTTATGAAAATCCCAATTCATCTCCAAAATTCTAGGATGAGGCCAGAAATAATTTAAATCAAATTCATTTTGAAATTGAGAGGCAGCCAGATTATGGATAGAATATAGGGCCTGGAGTCAAAGTTCAGATCCCCCTTCTGACACTTCAAGCTATGTGAACATAGACAGATCATTTAAATTTTCTGAATTTTAGGCTACTCAGTGACAAATAGGTTGTGTTCAATGGAAGGAGTTTCTATACTCATGGATGTTACAAGTCTTTGATTAATAAATGTCATAAGGCAATTAAAATCAAACAATAATATAGGGTGGTGTAACACTAAACAGGTTCATATGATTTAGAGCTGAAGAATACACTGGATACTGTTTAGTACAACCCTTTTATTTCACAGATGAGAAAATGAATTGGGACTCATTAGGCTATTGCAATTTTTAAAATCTAGCTAAGGTTCAGAGGTGACACTATCCCAAAGTCCTGAGTGGTCAAAGAAGAAAATTTATACTAATATCATTTCAAAAAACTGATCATGGGTCAAAGGTTAAGCTGCATAGCAGTGGCTCTATAAAATGAGAGTGGAAATGGTGGTAACAAAGCAGTTGAGCAGAGGGGTTAATGTAAGAGTCAACTTAGATTACTTAAGGCCACAATTTGTAAATTAGAAATTTCCATCCAATGTGAGGCATTACTAAGTATTATTACTCATTATTATGATTACTTTTGTTCAGGATGAGGGAGAAAAAAAAGAATGCTTGGGGAGATTGTCACATATCCAAGATATTCCCACTTAAAGAAATGTATAAATCAATTCATTTGATTCAACAAATATTTATTAAACACTTATAATAAGAGACAAAATAAGAAATATATTACCTATTACTACTATAGCTATGTGTTGTGTGACATAAGCACCCCCAGAATGTAAACTTCTGAACAGAATCTGTTTTACACTTTGTCTCTGCATACCCAGTGCCTTGTACAAAGTAGACAATTAATGGTTGCTGACTTAGATTAGATTTCAAAGCACCTAGGGAGCTTGCTGCCAAGGCCAAAAAGACAAAAAACATGTTGACGTTCCCAATATACTGTCGCTTATACTTCCATACACACTTCTAGATTAATTTACACATATTCCTCATCCAAGAATATCCATTTTCTTATCAACATTGGGGCAGCCAAGCCCCTCTTGCCATCTGAGATATATGATAGGCCACTTCCCCCACCCCTTGAGCCTCACCAGGCTCCATCTCTCCATGGATGGATCTTCGTGGAAACTTCAAAGTTTTCTGGCAATTCTCAAGAGCAGGATCAGATTGGGATCTGACTTTGAATCTTAGTTCTGGTCCCTTCCAAAGGTGTGACTTCAAGCAAATAACTTTCCTACCTTCTCTGGATCTGTTTCCTCATCTATTACAGGAGTGATATTGATTGATCCTCTTCCCCTGCCTCCACCCTAGAAAAAGCATCTTTCTCAGTGGTGAAACCTTCTTCAGTAGCTGAGATGATCTACTTCCTCTTCCCCAAGACTTGTTTTAAGTCCTTAATGAAATTTCAGAGGCTTTTGTTGTTCTTTCGTTTTATTTGAAGGTGGAAGGCAGGCGGGTTGTTTAGACCAGGGGTTCTCAACCTACGGCCCACAGACTAGATAGGGGGATGAGGACGGTTATGCTCCCGCCGGGTTATGGCAAATGGGCTGAGGGGCAGAGAGACAGTGTCAGTTTCTGTTTTTAACTGTAGTCCGCCCCTCCCACAGTCTGAGGGGCGGTGAACTGGCCCCTATTTAAAAAGTTTGAAGACCACTGGTTTAGACTTTCACATAGAAACTCACAGAATAAGTAAAAATTCCACACATTTTTATACAACAATGTCAAGAGCTGAGCTGCTTCTGGGCCGCAGAACTGTTGACTTGCCCAGTCACAAGGACAGTGTTTTCAGAGGAAGGACCATGGACACAGGTGTCCCCCTCGAAAGTCAGAAGTCGGGCTACCTCCTCGTTAGAAGATTACCAGGGAGTTGATTAAATATTTTCTATAAACGGCCTCTCCTCTGTTCTACACAAACCTGGGAGAGAGAAAAGGTACCTTCCATAATCACGACTATGAACAGCTTGTCTTATAGCACCCCCCCCAATCCTGAGTTCCAGCCTGAGCAGTGTTCTAGCACCTGGTGACACTAGTTTGTTTTTGGTTTGGTTTGGTTTTTTGTTTATTTATTTGTTTGTTTTAATATTGTTGTTTTTGTTTGTTTTGTTTTTTGTTTTGTTTTTTTTTTCCCTCCATCTGAAAATTACAAGCCCACCGAGCCCCTTTAGGTTCCTCCTCCTAGGTTGGAGTGTAAGATCGGGAGAGGACCACGCACACAACAGATCCCTCTGAAGTTTTTAAGGGGGGGTTTCTCCGAAGCTATTCCTGTAGCTGATTCCAAAGCCCTCAATAACGAGACCTCTACTTTCCCTCCAAAACGGGGATCCTCTCCCCCACCTTTAGGCCCAGGAAGCTCCCCCTCTCCTTCCTTCCCCTTTGTAAGCTCCCGGATCTGCATAAAAGCGGGGACGATACCTCGAGCCCACCGGAGAGGGGCCTCGGAAAGCGCGGTCAGGGTTGGAAGAAGCCGGGCGCTGGGGATGCCCGCAGCCGGCCTCGCCCGGGCCTCTCCCCGAGGTTAAGCGGCAGTCCCCGGCCTCGGGGAAGCCCCACTTTCGGGGCTGCCTCCCCTCCCCCTGCGGCCCCCCTTTCTGCGGCTCCCTCCCCCAGCCCTCCTCCTCCCCAGCCTCTCTCTCTCCTTTCCTCAGGCAGGGTTTAATTTGACACCTTGAGCTCCCGTAACGAGGTGGGGAGCGCGCAGCCACAGCGGAATTCATTAGGCTCAGCACTGCAGGGCCTGCTCTCTGTGCGTTAATGACATCGGAGGATAGGGAAACGAGACAGCCACCACGCGAGATGAAATAAACATGAGCACTGTCAGCGGTGACAGCCCTGAGCAAAGGGGGACAAAATGAGTCAGGTAGAGACCTTTCCCCGTCCGCACAATGCAAACACCGACAGCTTGCGAGTCCTCCCCCCGCCCGCCCCCCAGCGGCCCCCCCAGCCCCCCGACTCATGGGGGAAAGAGGGGAGGTGGGAAGTGGGGAGGTGGGGAGTGGGAACCGAGGGAAAGAAAATACAATTAAATTATCATTGTTTTACATACAAATTCCATTTATCAGTTTAATGTTGGCCGGAAACTAAATTGATCACTCTCCTTCAGAGACACGGTGCGTGTAGGAAATGGGGGGAAAATGGCCTGAGAGAGGAAGGCTGCGCGCCCCGGCCCCCGGCGTTTTCTCTCGGTGATAGCGGGGCTGAGGGGCTTGCTCTGTGCCCCCCCACCCCCAGTCCCGGGAAAAGCATCGCTCTTCAACTGGTTATAGAAAGGGCAGAAGAAGGGGGACGTGGAGGGGCGGGTCTGAGGGAGAGAAGGGGGAGGGGAGGGAGAAGCCCCAGCCTGGTGGGGAAAAAGCTCCCCTCCGAGCGCAGAGGCTCCCGAACTTCAGCGAGGGCGTCCCCAAGCTGGCCCTGGTGAAAGCGCGGCCCTGCCTCATTCCGGTGTCACATCCGTGCGCCAAACGTGCAGGTGAGTGACGCTGGGCCGTGAGACGGTGGCCTCTCACTCCCGCTTCTCTCAATAAGGAACGGGAGGGAAAAGACTCAGAACCCCCCGGACTGCGGCCTCCAACATACAGGCCTCAGTGATATCCTTATACACCCAGCTCCTTAAGGCTATCAAAGTGCTTTACCTGGATCCCCCGTGCTCCCACAGGCAGCCTCGGGCTTTCCGTGTCCTAGGGGTTCTATTGTTATTACTGAGGCTCCGAAACTCCCGGAGACAATCTCAAGTACTGGAAAGGCAGCAGGAAAGGCTAGACCCGAGACTTAGAGCGGGTCTCACCAAATAGTGGGCTGGGCCTAGAATAAGATCTCAGTTCAAAACATGGCCTCAGACACTTAGTAGGTGTGGAAAACTCTGGGCAAGTCACTTATTTCCTTCCTTCCTTCCTTCTTTCCTTCCTTCCTTCTCCTTCCTTCCTCCCTCCCTTCCTTCCTTCCTCCTTCCTTCCCTTCCTTCTCCTTCCTCCTTCCTTCTTCTTTCCTTCCTTCCTTCCTTCCTTCTTTCCTTCTTCCTTCCTTCCTTCCTTCCTTCCTTCCTTCCTCCCTCCCTCCCTCCCTCCCTCCCTCCCTCCCCTCCCTTCCTCCCTTCCTCCCTTCCTCCCTTCCTCCCTTCCTCCTCTTCCTTCCCTTCCTTCCTTCCTTCCTTCCCTCCTTCCTTCCTTCCTTCCTTCCTTCCTTCCTTCCTTCCTTCCTTCCTTCCTTCCTTCCTTCCTCCTTCCCTCCCTCCCTCTCTCTCTCTGTCTCTCTCTTTCTTTCTTTCTTCCTTTCTTCCTTTCTTCCTTCCTTTCTTCCTTTCTTCCTTCCTTCCTTCCTTCCTTCCTTCCTTTCCTTTCTTCTTTCTTTCTTTTCTTTCTTTCTTTCTTTCTTTCTTTCTTTCTTTCTTTCTTTCTTTCTTTCTTTCTTTCTTTCTTTCTTTCTTTCTTCCTTCCTTCCTTCCTTCCTTCCTTCCGTTTTTTTTTTCTTTTTTGGCTGAGGCAATTGGGGTTAAGTGACTTGCCCAGGGTCACACAGCCAAGAAGTGTTGAGTGTCTGAGGCCACATTCGAACTCAGATCCTCCCGACTTCAGAGCTGGTGCTCCATCCACTGCACCACCTTTCTGTTTGCCAAAATGTCCTCATCTGTAAAATGGGAATAATAATAACTACTATCTATTGCTGTAACAATCAACTGAGACAATAACTATAAAGCACTTAGTGTAATGCCGGTCTACAGTAACACATAAATGTTAGCTACTATTGTTATTATTTTTACTAATTGTCATGTGACGTTAGGGAAGCCAGTTTCTTCATCTGTAAAGTGGATGGGCTAAACTATATTACCTCTGAAGCTCTTCTGGTACTGATATCGCCTAGGGCCACACATATAGCAATTGCCAGGAATACAATTCAAATCTATGTTTTAGTGACTACAAATTCATGACTTAGAAATGATACCCTATTCTGGGAAGAAATGAGGATAGGTTCCCATCATATAAGAACAAGCTGGCTGCTTAGGTCTAATTTTCAAAACCATCTGTCCTGCTATAGTTTTTTTTTTGTTTGTTTGTTTGTTTTCCCCTAACTTAACTAACATTTCAACACACTTGGAAAAAGAGTTCACCTAGTCCTCTTCCTCAAAGCCAGCCTCTGACTGTTCTCTCAGCCTCGAATTTAACTTGAGACCCAGGACTTGTTGGCCCAGTCCTTTGGTTTTCCGTAGGTCCTGACTGCTAAAAGTCAACCTAGCTGCCTTTGAGGGACATGGGTTTTTCTAGTCAGGTTTTAAAAGCACCTCTGAAGGCAGCACTATGTTAATGGGGAGGAGAAGAGGCCCCAGACTTTTATTAACTAGCATTAAAGGGGGTTCTTGAGAGTGAGGATTTGGGAGCTGGATTTAAGTCAAACTTCAAAGTGAGAAACTGATCCAGTGTAATATGGCTTTTGGAGGTACATTCCAATGAGCTCAGCCCATAAGGTTGCTAGAAATGGGGAACATTCAAACATCTCTTGTGCAGAAAGGGAATTTGCTATGTGTTGCTGCTATGATTTATATCATGAAGTTGGGGCAAGGGGATGGAAAGATAGGTAGAATCTCTTCCTCCAAGCTTGTACCCACAGCATGACCTGCTCTCATCTGCTCTCCTGTAATGATGGCCAAATGAAGCTGCAAAGGAAAATGTGTTTAATAATGTGAGGGAAAACGAAGAGATGACTGATAATTTCTTACCATATCAACCCATCTCACATGCAAGTATACCACGAATTGAGTCAAGTCAAAGCAATATACATTTATAAAGTACCTAATATGTGCCAAGGACTGGCACAGGAAATAGAGGAAGCTAAGCGACAGGAGGGAATACAATTTCAGGCATGGGACACAGCCGATAAAAATGCATGGAGTTTGGGAATTAGAGCTCTCCCTGTGAGCAAGGAAGCCTGTATCACTAACTAGGTTTCCAGCCTACCTCTCCCAGGTGGGAGGACATAGGTGCTATATATCCAATCTATTCCTCAGTTTTCCCATCAGTCACCACTTCCCTGAGGGAGATATTATGAAAATGAAAAAGACTAGTTCATAATCTACTTTAAGGGACCTGGGGAAAAGTTTTCATAAATATGAAGTATTTTACATTAAAGAAAATAAAGGATCAATTTTTTAAAAAATCTGTAGTGGGAGAGAGTATTATAATATTATCAAAGAGAATGGTTATACCAAGTGAATTCTGGGTCACAGATTTTTCATTTTTTTCTGTTCTAACCATCTGTGAGTCAATGAGGCAAGGTATCTCAAGAATGAATCTGGGAAGGAAAAGCTGAAGTTTCTGACTTTTCCAACTCCAACCTGTTTAAAGGCCTTGGGTTGGACGGCTCCTTTAACTATGCTATGTTCACAGTAAGAATCTTCACTAAGGATAGCTTCCAATGACTAAACTACAAAGGGACATGATCAAAAGCCAAAAGATACTCTGAAGAAAATCCTTCAGCTGTCCTTGAACCTAGACAACACTACAGTTTCACCCAAGGGACAGAATTATTATTGAGCCAAATCATGGGACCAAAATAGAGCACCTAAATAGAGAAAGCCAGAAGGCAAGATATGCATCATTATTTTTATTTTACAAACAATAAGACAGAAATTCAGAGGTGTAAGGATAATGACCTCCCAGGTCGTTAAGACCAAGTTTGTCATTTTAAAGATGAGGAAAGTAAGGTCCTAAAGTCACACAGCTTATTAGTGAAAAAATCATCAAAAAAATTTTTTGGGGGGAGAGGAATTCTATACTTGAAGCTGGGACCTCCTAACTTTGGGTAGCAACTGATCCTACACAGGGTACATATGTGTTTCAGTTCCTTCTACTTATACACCTTGCCTGCTACTCAAGGTATAAGAAAAGTACTTTATCAACATTATAAAAGCAATGTAGAAATATGAGCTAATGTAGTAATGCAGCAAAGTGCTGTCCTATGGCCAGTCCTAACATAGGGTGATCTGTCAAGGGTCACACAGGTTATCAGTAAAAAAAACAAAAAACAAAAAAAAAAAAAAAACCTAGGATCTATATCCAGGTCTTTTGAATGCAAATCCAAAGATCTTTAGGTAACCATGTTAAACAAGGGACATTGAATCTAAATATATCAATGTGCTTCATAAGATTATAGATTAGGATTTAAAGGGACCTGTGAGGTCATCTAATCTGCCCAGAAATATTAAGTGACTTGTCCAGATGCTATACTGAATGTGAAAAAGGAATGATCTAAACAAATCACTAATCACAAGGACAATCATTAAATAGTAGTTTTTGCTTTGTCTTAATATGCATGCCTCACTGTTAATTTAAAATGACTTTTAAAGCCACATCTTGACCTTAATTTCATTCCCTGCCTTTCTTTAGGTATTTCAACCTCTTCTCCCTGACCCTCCATCCTTGGACATGGAGGGAGCAAGGCTTTTCTTATAGGAAGGATCTTCAGGAAGTGTCTTGTGCATAGTAGGTACTTAATATATGTTTATTGACTCTTATTATTGACTTAACTGTAAAACTGTTCCAAACAAAGTAGCAGTTATAGGGTTTTCTATATAGATCAGCAAAAACTAAGCATTAAGTGTCAAAGCCAAGGTAAACCTGAGTCTATTGCTTTCCCAAAAATCATATGGAAACTTAATTGCAAAGAGATGCCAAAAAATAAAAAGGAAACATTTCCTTGCCCTCTTCATCTTCCCTGATTCTTTATAACTCCTCTATGCCTCCAAAAAGTATTAAGAGGAGAAAGTGAGCTAGCAAGGGCTCCTTCTTTACCCAAGTTGTCTCTTGGAAGAATTCACTGGTCTTTGGTATGGTAGAAAACAGAGGGGTCTATAAAATCCTTTCCAAAACCTCATATAGTTTGAATCCTTTTATAGAGCTGACAATAGTCAGGGTTCCCATTGTAGTTGATGAAATCTGGCGTGTAGATAATCTGCTCCTGGGGTTATATGAACTAAAGACATTGGATGGATCATTTTCAATCTTGGTACTTTCAGCATATCGATAAGGCTGTAAAAAAGAGCTGTAAACAATGACTCAGTTGGGTATCTCCTGAGATTCCTTACTTTCCCCTTTGTCCTGCCTTTCCAACTGAAATGCCATCTCCAGAGGGAAAGAACTGGCTGGAAATAAGGGCCAGACTTGGAAATAAAATCTGAAGTGCCACCCAGTCCTCTCCCAAAATAAACCAGTTTTCACTCAAATACTCTAATAGAGTTTGGTTTGCCCCCTTCCCAATTTTATCGAAGCACAATTAAGATCCTCACCCAGTCCCCATATGTCTGATGCCCTTGTCTCTGTAGTCTGTGCCTGTGAATAATAGGCTATATAATATTTTCAAAGCAGCCCTTAATGAACTAGAAACATTTCGAACCTAAATCCTTCCACTGTCATTTTATTCCTATCTCTCCCTTCTCCCTAACTCTTTTTCTCTTTAATCTCAAGAAACTCTCCAACCTCATACCTCCCCCCACTTCTTCCCTTTCCCTTTGCCTTAAAATCAAGCAGCCATGGAGTTGGTAAGGACTCCCTATTCATCAAGGAAATGAATTCCATATGCATAATTCATTTCTTTTGTGAACTTTTTTCCCCCTGCAGGGAGTTAATGCCCCCCAGTGTATCAGGAACAGAAGCATGGTGACAGAAGGACGAGAGGAAGGGTAGCAAAATTATTTCTCCCCATGTAGCCAGGACAGATAGGGGCCAAAAGGTCCAGCCTCTGCTGCTTGACACCTTGGGTTCATGATTTCATCTTCCCAAAGGGACAAGGGACTGAACTGTTATTAGGAGACCATGGGGCCCTTCCTAAGGTTGGGTAATCTAAAGTCCTTTCACCTCCTATGACCTCGACACCAAACCCCATAGAAAGGAGAAGGGATCACTACAGCCCTTCTCCTCCCCCTTGTATTAAAAACAAAGGAGAGATATACATCACCTAATGCACCATGATTAACAACTGTTGCATTTACAGAAAAAGGAGCCTCAAGTCCACTCCAAATCCTAAGTCAAATGTGAAACACTGCTTTATTAAGAGAAAGATTTATGGTATATCAACTTTCCTAGAATGGGAACTGGAAAAGAAGCTTAAAAAGACAGATTTGCTTGGCCGTGTGGGATGTCCAGCTGATTCCAGGGACCAATGTTACTGTTTTGGCAAGATACTGACCCAATGCAATTCATTGGTAGCTGCAGGCCTTTAACCATTAGACCTTTCAAAGCACTACACACATAATGCTTATAAAACTTTAAACACAATAAATAGCTATCAATCAGTCAATATGTAAATTACCTACTATGTGCCAGACACTATACTAAGTACAGAACTATTTATCATCATCATTTCTTTTTATATCTGTTAGAGGTTAGATAGAAAATATTCTGGGACAGCAACTATTCAGTTATTCTTTTATGTTACTAATCTCACAGACTCCTACAGAAGTGGATAAAATACTTGGCTTGATTTTATAATTCTGTCATTAGATGAAATGTTGGGATGTAGGCTTATCTTTTGTAAAGTAAAGAAAACCTCTTTGAGAAAAATTGCAATAGCAGAAGCAGAGCAAAAAATGAGGAAAGCATGTATTTTTACATTCTTTTAATTTTTTTTTCCTGCTATATCTCTGTAATTCAACAGCTTTCCAATCTATAAAGTTTGGAGTTTTTGAGAAAATTTGGTAAGACACAATCTATTAAAGTGTTATTTTTATGAATAACTTGTCTTATTTTTATTATTATTGATGCTCTTATTATAAATAATCACAATCAAGATCTAATAGTAGAATAAAGAATTTCAGTTTCAATTTATTTCAAAAAATTGATTTATCTCAACATCTTTAGTGAATATAGAAAATAATTCTTCTTCCCTCTTCCTTTCTTAGCAATCATCATCCTGCCCTATCCCCAAACTAGGTCATGGTTGATACTCTATAGATATAAAGACAGCGATATCAGAAGTTCATTACACATTTGAGAGTTCAACTACATTTGAGGAAGACTGACTTGGGATTAATGCAGACTTGTAGGAAGCTACTTGCCTGGTTAGGTCTAAGAATGCTATGTGCTAGTCTAGTAACAAAGAAAATATAATTTTATTATAATTTTATTTGCCTTCAGTGTAATCTAGTTTGGGTTAGTATGGATCTGGAGAAATCAGTAGTGCTTGGGATGGTACCTGACACAAAATGCCTACTGACTTGATAGGAAACAAAAATGGTTCAGTAAATAATCTGAAAAATTAAAAAAAAAAAATGTTTCTGTGATTATTTTATTTTGACTTGGGATCAAATGATAAGATTAGAAAATATGACCCATCCCCTTACAAAACGCACAATGACTTTTTACTCAAATATATGGAAAGCAGAACAACTGAGTATTTTTCATGTTGCACAAAACACAATACACAAAGTAAACTGTCTAGGGAGAGATCAACTGACCAAAATCTGAGCATGTTCTTTGTGCAACTATGAATGTCACATAAAAGTAAGTTTAAAATATTTGTCATATATATACTGCCTCTGTGCAAGGTTTTAGGCTATTTCAAACACAATGTCTATTTTCCAAGACCTGAAGTAAAAGACTCCCACTCTATCTCCACCTAAGAGAATTCTTATTTTCCTTCAAGGGTCATTTAGGTTGCCACCTCCAACACAAGGTCTTTCTGTATCTAATCACAGTCCCCAACACACACACTTTCCCTTTGCCAATTATTAACATCACCTTCCTCTTGAAATTGCTTTGAATTTACTTACATGGACACTTATGCTATGTCTCCCCTAGAATGTAAGCTCCATGAGGGCATGGACTGTTTCATTACCAGATTATAGTATTTGGCATATATATATATGTATATACATATATATATATATGTATATGTATATATACACATATGTATATGTATATATGAGAAAGAGAGGGGAGAGAGAGAGAGAGAGAGAGAGAGAGAGAGAGAGAGAGAGAGAGATACAGTAGTTAATTTGATCTTTAAAGGAAACCAGAGATTCTAAAAGACTGAAATGAGGAGGGGAAATATTTCAATCATGGGGGACAGCCTACAAAGTCAGAGAGATGGAAGGTGACCTAGAATCATAGGTTATTGGTGGGAATGGCTTTCAGAAAGTCCAGAAAGTTGACCTACTTGATAATTTTATATATTCTACACCTTGCCTTCCACTAAACTTGCATTTATTAGATACTTACTGTATGCAAAAGGTAAAAAAAAAAAAAAGTATTATTTTAACTTCTACTCAGGTTTTCTAAGTTTTGTCCTCTTTTCATCAAAACAGCTTTTCCCTGGTGCTTCAGACCTTTATAGGGATCCTTGTTTAGTTGCAATCTAATTGGAAAGGTCTGGGAGTCAAGAGCTACTCATTAACCCAATCAAAAACAGAACACTGCATCTAGGTACATGAGCACTGATATTGATATCTTCACAATGTACATCTGTCTGAGGATCATAAAAACATCCAAAGGTACATCCTGGTATTGACAATTAAGAACAATTTCTTTCAGTGTTCTGATTTTCCTATTCTTTCACATCTCATGGATTGACCATACAGTGAGCAAGACCAACACAAGAGAAACCCTTCCCATAATTCTCTATTCTACTCTTGTACATACCCCCCAAGTTTTCCCCCTGATTTCTCAATTACAAAGAACCCCTGAAGTATCTTCTGTCACACACCCTGAAACTGAGTCAGCATTTGTATGACTTCCTGTACTAAATTTGGACAGTTAGTAGCATCACCCTGTCGTGGGCGTACAGTGAGAATCTGCAACGCCCCATTTAACTGCTCTCTACTCCTTCCTATCTGTGGGCTTCATTAGCATATTTCAGGAGGACCGTGATGGATGAAGATAGATGGGAGAACATCATCCTTGGTGAAATCACTGTTTTATCAAGGTTAAACCATCCTCGAGCTTTGCCATCTCCTTTTGTTTGGCTGGAACTCTAATAACAAAATTAACAGCAGAATTAATACCCAGGTGGCTCCTGGTGAAAAATGCGGATGAAATGAAGTCTCAGCCTGGACCTCCCAGTTATCATTAGTAATCCATCAATCAGTTGTTTTCATGGTTTAATCTTAAAAAATAATAATCACTGCAGGAAAAAAAAACTCAATCTTCTACCCTAACCTCTAGTCATGGGAGGTCAGGGACAAAGAAAAGATGTTGCCTTCTAATTTAGTCCTGCCACCTTCCAAGAAGAGTGGCTTCCCTTGAGAGTCCATGAAGATCATGTGATCCTTTCCAACATTCAATGCTTGTGGTTATACCTGGGTATTAAATGGCCAAATGAGTCTATTCTAGTTGAGAGAAGTCCAGCAGTTTTGTGAGGGCAGGAGTCACGTCTTAAACTGCTTCTGAATCATCTACAAGGCCGGGCTTTTCTGGGGCACACAACAAATGGTCAATAAATCCCTGCTGATTTGAAATGGATGTAGTTACTGTGGTCACAATAAAATCAAATCAACAAATATTTATTGAGCATCTATTAAGCACAATGGACCTCATATAGCAAGGTTAACAACCCTTAGGGTCCAGCTTGCCCTATTATTCACTTGGACAAATTAACAGCCTTGCCCATTTTCCTTGGCACTTCTGCAAAAGAATGTTAATCACCTGTTAAGTCATATTTGTGTTATTTTGCCTTTCAAAGTAGAGAAATATTCACTGAGGTCTAGAACAAACATAAGCAAAGATAGTTGGCTGATAAACAGAGTAAATCACTGAGAGTCTAAAAGCTTTGAAAGCTACATCTAACACAGCACCTATTAACTCTATGCTCTTGACCAACTCACTTAACCTTAGTGTTCTCATAAAAACATAGATTTAGAGCTGAAGGGACCATTAGATAGAAATCGCTGAATGCCATCACTTCATTTTACATTTGAGGAAACTGAGGCAATGGAAATTACGTGATTTACTTGAGGTTATGAGTGTTTATTTGTACACTTTCTTGGTTAAACTATATTCACTGCCATTAAGGTAACATCTACTTACTCCTTCCTTCCTCATAGAGACGGGAATAAAATGAGAAATTTGAGAAAATATCCTAAGTTCTAAAGTAAGGACCAAGTATATGATATTGTAATAGTGACTATTATTATTAATTATACAATATAGAGATATAATTAGTTAACTAAGGAATCAGTTCAAATACTTCTAGATAAAATGGTGGAGAAAAATACCATAGCACAATAAATATTATGTGCAAAAATGTAACATACATTATGTGTGGATGTGCAAGTGTTTGTACAAACATGCACATGTATGTCCTTGCTGTGATTTTTCTGTCACATACAATATACATATCATAACATATAGGTACACACATGTATATAAGCATTGTATTCTGCACACACATCAATCAAGTTACTTTATTGCAGTAGAAATAAACTGTTTCCCAGGTTTTTTGTTTTATTTCATTTTATTATGATTTTTCTGATTTGTCATTGTTGGGTTTTGTTGTTGATGCTGTTGTTGTTTGTTTTTGAAAATTAAAGATCACAATTGTTCTTATTTCCTTTGGAGAAGGCGGTAGACAAGTAAGAAAAGTTATAATTATACAAAATCAAAGTCAGTGTGTAAATTTTTCTGAAAAAACTAAA
Source organism: Sminthopsis crassicaudata (assembly GCF_048593235.1). NCBI lineage: Eukaryota > Metazoa > Chordata > Mammalia > Dasyuromorphia > Dasyuridae > Sminthopsis > Sminthopsis crassicaudata. Next base: position 52,254,485 of record NC_133620.1, on the reverse strand, counting down.
GTTCACTGACTCACCCCATTTTTGGGGTTGTTTCATTTATAGTTAAAAACCTTCTCTTTTGTTTTAGAGTTCTTACACACTAAAGAAGGAAGGAAATTCTTAGAACCTCTATGAAAGGGCACTGGTGAGCAAATCTTTCACATCTTTCAAAAAAATCTCTCCATCTACTAGCTTCCCTATTTCTTTGATCATATTTCTCCTCTTATTTCCTACAACTGAGGTCATATTATTTGGCAAATGTGTTAAAGAAAACTCATTTTCTTAACCGAGATCTCGAAAAGGAGTCAGGGAAGGAGATAAATGGACAACAGGAATAGGAAGAAAAGCATTTTTAAAAATATATGTTGAGGTTGCCTGAGATCCTGAAAAGAGACTTTTGATGCCTTCTAGTCCAATACCCTCATTTTATTGATGAGGAAACTGAGATCTGAAAAGATTGTGATTTATGCGACATGAAGTATATGAGAATGAGATGGAGGTACTCTATGTCCTAAAATGTTCTGAATAACTAACTGCAGGAGCACAACTCTTTCTAGAGGGCATCATCTTAAAGGTCAAAATAACTGCTGGTAAGAGTTCTCTTAGGGGCCGTCTTACCTCTCTTTCCTCCTCCCATTAATGAGTTCCTTTCAGGGCCTCCATTTTGAGGAGAGGCCCAATAGGTCATGCTTTACCCCTTTCCAGATTGTGCTGATTCCACTCTCACTTTCCAATATCCCTGTGCCAGGCAGACTTCTTCCTCACATTGGTTCCTTTTGGGAATCCTATTCTGGGAACAATATTCCATTTCTCTCCAAAATGATTCTAGATCTTAAGGGCTCTAAGCAATAAAGGCTTATGGACTGACTGATTTTTTTTTCTATGATTCTGTCTACCTTCTCACACATTAATTTGCATCTTTTCTCTGTACCAACCAGGCAAATCACTTAGGTAATGTTCCTGGGTCCTCTCATCTATAAAAAGGAACATAATGATCCCATGACCCTTTCCACGAGACTTATAAAAGGAACCACTAAAAATTAATGACTGCTAGACTCTGGGTAGAAGTTGTCATAGTTTGAAAAGAAACCCAAGTAGAAGAAAAAGTCTATTGCTAAGATGAAAAATAAATGGGAACTGAGCAAGTACCATATGTGTAGAATTACCCACAATCCTTCACTGTCCTGTTTCTTATAGTATTTTTCATTTTCATGACTGTGGGGAAGGAGACAAGAAAAAAGCAGAAAAATGCCCCATTTGGACCTCACAGAAGACCAGCTGAATGTAAATGGCCACAGATTTCTTTTCTTCTTCCCAACAGGAAAAGTGGCAAGCAGCCATTACCCAGCACTACATCTCCAAAACACTCAAGATGCTCTCTCTGTCTCTCTGTCTCTCTGTGTCTCTCTCTTTCTCTTTGTCTCTGTCTCTTTTTATCTCAACTCATACCTCAATTTCTGGAACCATCTTTCCCCGCACCCCTTAGACCTCACTCTAATCCCCTCCATCCATGCACATCTGCCACAGTGGTCCAGAGCAGCCTGTCACACTGTGATATTCTGAAGGCCTCCTCCAAGCGAGCTGCTTTGAAAAAGGCAAGCAGGTGACCTCATTGAGAAGTGTCATGTGTGAGGAGTGATAGCCAGAGCTCTGAGAAAGGGCAAGCCAGCAGAGTTGGGTTGCATTTATCTCTCCCGACTGCTTTGTTCCTCAGGCCCTGATGAACAATCAGGAGTCACGCTCTGCTCTTCTTTTCTTTCTCAGTCCCGTCCCACATTCTCTTTCTGTCTCTTTCTCATTCTTATCAGAAAACCTGACGACTTCCTATTCACCCATGCAGGATAAAGTCTTGTCAGGTACAGCCCAGGCTGTATCCATCCACGGAGTCCAGACCTTTCATGAGTCTTCTCCTCTGATTTAAAGTCACCCTGGTGCTGTACAAGGGTCTTAAATAAATAAGAAAATCAACTCACGCAATGGAGAATTAAATACCCTGTCCTACACAGCTCAGAAAGACAGACATTTTCCAAGGCACCTCTGTATTTATCTACCACGTGCATAATGTTCTCCTCCATCAGTTGTGGTCAAGGCAGATAGTGATTCACAGAAGCCATCTGTATTTTCCAATAGACAAAACAGGAAGAGGTGTAGAAACAGGCGCAAATGACCACGCTACCGCTGTTGCTAGGTAACACGATTATGTCCATTCCCTGCTACTTGGCAACCACCAGCTTTTCCCAGCACATACACATACACACACCCCCTGAGGAGCAACATAAGTGCCCTTGACTTCTGTCTTGAAGCTTTCTCTGGAAAAGGATGAATTTCAAGGGAAACACTAACTATTAATGGACACCCTCCTTACATTCCACTGAGAGCCAGATGGCTCTACTTAGTCAGGAAGTCCCGTTTTGACTACACCTGGGGCCATACCTGATGGATGCAAAAGCCTACATCTTTGTCTTTTGTCAAAGAGGACCTTGCCAAAGAGGATGGTCAGAAACTTGGAGACCTGGAAAGAGTGGTCCTTTTTTTTGTTATCATCTAAGCAACTTTGTTAATGCTCAATTAGCTTTTTTATTTTTGAACGGCATTTTAAACATTCTGGACAAGAACTAGTTGTCGACTGGCCATTACAAGTAATACTTAAAATATGATCATTCACACAGCCAATAGAACTTAGAAGACTTTGCAAAAGAGAGGACACAAACTTTATCAGTTATTTTGAGTTTAAGGTAAATGTACCACCTGATTTTTCACAAGCATGGCTACTTATAAGGCTCCCCTTTAGATTCTTTCAAATTCTACAGATAAAGAAACTGAGGTATCCAAGGCTAGTGTCCCAGCAAGTATTTGAACTAGCATATCTTGGTTTTGCAGACAGTGGTTTCAGTCACCATATCATGCATTTTTTTTGCTTGTTAGAATCTAGGCTTTTCTTGGAAGTACCATTTGTTTTAGCCCATTTAGCATTCAGAAGCCTTTTTAGAAGTAGTCAAACATCTACTGTGTCTGCCTTGGGCTTGGCTTTCAATGGTATCAATGAAATATACTATTTTCTGGACTCTTTCACTGTATGTTAAAAGAAAATATCTATTTATTACCTTAAATGCATGTCGGGAATGCATGCAAGACAGAACTTGTAATATTCATTTTTGCTCCATAAAAGTCCAATCAAAATGAGACATCATTCTGACTCCTTTCAATGCATCAAACAAGGCCTTTCAGAATTCACTTAATTTTTTCCTCATTTTATCCTCAGCCCCAGCTGGAGAATTTTTCCCATCATTAAAATTAATGAGGTCAGTTTCCAAAGCACAAGCATGCTCCAGAGCCACTCCTGTTGGTGGAGTTTTGTTTTTTAAATTGAGCTATAGTCCTATAAGTGCAAAGTTATACTAAGCGTCATTTACTTTACTGCTGAGTAATAAGAAACTTAAATGAAAGCATCAAGCTCTCCTTCTAACACATCATAAACTCCACTGGCCACATGCACAGATGGGCACAAAGAACACACCTCTCAATTCTGCCCATGTTTTCAATGCCCCCTGGTACTCTAAAGACCTCTATTCTAGTCTGGAAAGGACAAGTTAGAAAATACAAAGGCCTTCAGGTGCCTGGGTGGCTCAGCATGCGTAGGAATGCAAGCCTCCCTAGGGCTTTGACCAATCACAACTTTTTAACAAAAGACATTTATTCATCATCTGCTACATGCAAGAGATTATGCTGGTGCTAGAGATGCAGAGACAGAGATGTAACAAAAAGTAGAAGAAAAAATGAACAAATGGAAAGATTGCTATTTAATTTTCTGGTCTTTATCTGTATAAGCAAGAGTTGTAGATTCAAACTTCCAAGTTCTAAATGACTCATACAAATAGGGGTTTGAGCTCCAACAGATGAGGCAGCCTTCTTCTGAACTCATCAGATGTCCTGGTCTCTCAGTCTGTCTCTTTACCACCAAATCTGACCACTCTGGATCATCAATTAAAAAAAAGAAAAAGAAAAAAAGAAAACAAGTAACAGAATCAATCAAGGTCACTGTTCCCCATGCACTTGTAATTTCTTGAAGACAAGACGAAGAGGAAGAGACAAAATAAAACTGACCAGAGCCATTCCATTATAGAAACCCAATACAGGGAGTCAAGTCTTCAGAAATAAACTGAGAAAAGTAAGAGAAAACTTGCAGTCTTCATTTTTGTTCCATAAGTGAACAAATGAAGGTTGGGAGCAGGGGAATAAATATGGCTGCTCCCATGTGACCCAACACAGGGAGTCAAGTCTTCAGAAATAAACTGAGAAAAGTAAAAAGAGAGAGAGAGAGAGAGAGAGAGAGAGAGAGAGAGAGGAGAGTCTATTTGAAGCCGCATTCTAACGAACCTTAATAAGTTAATGCAGAAATCCTCCCAAGGAGTCTGGCTATAGGAGACAGTGGTCTCCACTGAATCAAAATCTGTTATGTTGTAATATAATAGATGTAAATTAAAACAGAAAATCTATCATGCCTCTAATGTACCCTGATAGCTGAGCGTGTGGATCCGTAGTAGGAGCGGCACAACGAGGAAGGGTGATATATGGCGAAGCTGGATGGAGGGTGAAAAGCGTGGCGAGATGAGCGGGAGAATGGTGCAGCCCGCGTGCGCTCCTCAGACCCAAGGGCAAGAGACGAATAAATGTTGATTAGTGTTGATTTTGTCCGACAAACGCCTGTCGAGTGACAGTTGGGCTAAGCTGCACTGAAAGAGAACCATTAATCTTGGTCTGGTTTAAGTAGAGTATATTAATTTGTGTCATTTTTACTAAGTCGTACTGAGAAAGGCCTCTTACTGCTTTGCATTTGACTGCTTTGGTGGTTTAGCCTAGTTTTCCTCCCTCCCTTGCCTGTTATCATCACCCCCCCCTTAAAACAGATACCATGGTGGCAGCAGCATATTCAAATGACACAGCAGGGGAGCAGGGGACTGAGCTCTCCTCTCTTGGATTAAGAAAATAAACTCCCAGGGTGTTGGCATAGCAACAGCATTTCAGATGAACTACTATATATTCAGTGATTAATAAATTAACATTTTTTACAGTTGTTCCTCCTTTTCTTCCCCATCTCCTCCAACCCCCTCTCCCCCCCCCCCCCACTCCCTTCACCATCTCCATGCTTCTGCTCCTCCCTCCCAGGGAAGAAGGAAAGAATTCTCAAAGAGCTCCAGGCCTTGGATAGAGATCTCACTTCAGAGTTCTCCTCTCTAAAGACAGGGCCAATAATCTGCTCATCACCCAGGAGGGGAGGGGGGCACCCACGGGGGCAGCGGTTACTCTCAGGTAGAAACTACCTCACAGGGGAAGTCTCCATCTCAACGTGTCAAAGTGAGCTCCACAAGGTTGGAAGGAGCAATGCACTCATCTTAAAGCCTCAAACCTGAATCTCACTTCCCCAGTTTTTAAAACCAAGGAGCAAGAAGAACTACTCAAAAGCAAGATACACCTGTCCCCTCTGAAGTAAAGATGTGTCAACACACAGGTTCTTCTTCATGGTTCTAGGTGTCCCCTAAAACACCATGGAAAAAGAGAGAAATTTTTGCCTATATGATGATATATAGATAGATAGGTAGGTAGATAGATAGATAGATAGATAGATAGATAGATAGATAGATAGATAGATAGATAGATATAGATATATAATGTGCTTCTAATAGCCCCAGCATGATCAATCAACAACCATTTTTTAAATATTTATTAAGTGTCAGGCGCTGTGCTAAATACTGTGAACATAAAGAAATATAAATAAAGAAAGAAAGATATAAACGGTATCTACTCTAAAGGAGTTTATGTTCTAAGGCTAAAAAAAATAGGTAAATAATTTTATTTTTGTTGTAGTTCTTCAGTCGTTTCAGATTCTTCAGATTTAGAGTTTTCTTGGCAAAGGTACTGGAGTGCCCTGCCATTTCTTTTTCTAGCTCATTTTACAGATGAGGAGACTGAGGCCCATAGGATTAAGTATCCTGTCCTGAATCATAGAATTAGGAAATTTCTGAGGCCACATTTGAACCCAGATTTTCCTGACTTCAGACCTATTGATGGGTGCCATCTAGCTGCTCCTGTAAATAAATAGTCATCTACAAGATATAAAGATGAAATGTAATCTTACAAGAAAAGTCTCTAGACATAGTCTGGAAGGAGATAGAAAGCACAAGCACAAAGTTAAAACTTAATAATTAATGCCTCTGGATTGATCAGTCCAGGGGGTTGGATTTATATTCAGATGAAGAGGCTGGACAGGATGATTTTGAAGGCTTCTCCTAACTCTAGGAAAATATGATTCAGGCACTGGTGGAGAGAGAAGAAAGGAAGAGATGCTCCCTGGCCCACAACTTATCCTTATATAAGGGACCCATATTCATGTTAAAGCACATTACATGATTTAGACTGAAAATACTTGTACTGAGAAATGACCATATTTAGTCCTTCAAAGTCTACTAAAGAATTCACTTGGTACTTAAAACATCCTCAAAACAACAAGATAATACCTTTCCCAAAGCTTCATATAAGGGATATTCTTGAGGAAGGGGATTATAAGAAAAGTAATAATACTGAGATGGAAAATGTAGTTCAGAATTTAAAAAAAGCAACATTTATATGAGTATCCACTATTAGATGCATAGCACAGGGAATCATACAAAGACCATTCAAGTTCCTCTTGATGAATTCTTCCGCCGCCATTGTAGACCCCATGCTAAATTACTAAATTCAGCCTTCCACCACCATAAAGGATGTGATGAGAAGGAATGAGTTAATGTTGCCCGAGTTCTAGATCACAATATGTGTCCGCAATCACTACATTCCCTCCTGGTCTTTAAGTCATTATAAATTTTTGGTTACATGTGTCTTGGGGAAGTTGATGGAACACAACAGATTGAGCACTAGACCTTAAGCCTCTCTGGGCTTGTATAGTGCCAAACCTACTGTGGGCTTTCAATATGTTCCACTGTAATAATGCATCTAGAAATCATGGAAATATCTGTATGTTACAGAGACAAGAAAATCAAGGTCACTGATTTAACCTTCTATCCCCAGTTTCAGTCAAGAGGTGATATGATGAACTTGAAAATGGATGCACTAGCTTTCCTAGCTCTCAATTAGAATCCCAGTATTGTGTAAAGGTCATTTTAATTCCTTAGAAAGATAAGCAGTGCAAGACAAAGGAATACAAAATAAAAACCAAGATGGAAAAGGCAATAGAAGCACTGAATGGTACACTTCCTTTGTCTTTGCAACTTCAGTAGCAATACACCTATGCCCTTAGGGTTCTGGAAAAGCTATTTAGTGGCCAAAAACATGGCAAAGTCCCAGGAATTTCCCAAAGGAAGGGTACTAGGTCATCACCAAAGTAATAATGATGGAATATGAGTATGAGTTCTGGGATGGGGGGGAGGGCAGGTAGTAAAGGAAATCAAATTAACTCCAAGAGGAGCAGGATGAAATGATGCTGTGGCTCAGACTTAAGTTAACAACAGCTTGTGATTTGTAGCTTATGTCATCGCTCTAATTTGCCTCTATACGGATGATGGCCCATGAAGGTGAGCGGTGTTATTCAGCATTGTCCAGGCTAGACTACAGCAGTGCTAACCCACAGGCGTCTGTACACAGGCCAATGCCGGACATTCTCAGCTGAAGCTGAAGCAAAACTGTTTTTCCTTATTTCTTTAATATGGAAATAACCAAATCAGAACCAAATCTGTATCTAATTCTGAAATCTGTATTATTACCATTGCTAATTACAAAGCCATCTTTATTTTACAAATTTAATATCCATTTTAATTGTTTACTGGTGTTTGTTTAAAGTGTATCTGGATGCATGTGTCTGTCTGTGAAAATATGTCTTGTTTATATGTTATCTATTGTAGATTGTAAACAGTAATGGCAGGGACTGTCTTTTTTATATCATACTTGTAAATGTGCCCACGGGCTAAGCAGTGATGAGCTTCTCCAATAAGTAAAATAATTAATTAAATAAATGGACTTGTTGGTAGCTATGTGTTTACTTCCTCTGCACACTTTTTCCTGAATTAAAACAATGAATGAATTCTCTCTTACCCTTTAAGTTCATTTTCCATTTGGAAGTGGCAATGCTTTCTATTTATTTCTCTTTTCTTCCTCCCCAACTAGTTTCCTGATTTATAAAAAAAGGTCTGTGTTTCTAGGCTTCTGTCACTGTTTACATTCAAAGGATAACAGGTTTGCCCAGAAATCACTTTGAAGACTATATGAAAATTCTCCCCGGATACAGGATTTATAAAACTGTTTGTTTTGCTTTAACTAGAACTTTCATCTGGAACCTAAGCTATTTCAGTGTCTCCTTCAAAAAATAAAATAGAGATGATAGGTTCTCTATTCAACCTACAAAGAAATAAGTATGTCAGTGTGTGGCTAAGTTTGATTTACTGTTCCTTTCTCTCCCACTATAACTTCTTCAGGTCCCTAAGACTAATTCAAGAATTCCATCTGGTTTCCCCAAATTACTTTTGCAATAACATTATAATAACTAGAAAGCAGACTTAAAAACTAGACTAACTTATTCTTATTTTTCCTAAACTGTTGTATATGATAGTGTGTCAAATTCTTAATGCTCCGATTTTACTACTCGGGTTATGAATAAAAAATTAAGTACCTAATCAAAAAATTAGCTGAGCACCTGGTACTGAGATAATACAATAATCATGTTAAAATTATTTAGACCTTGACTGGTGGCTAGATTAATTGATGGGGAAATTACAGGTTGTATACTGACAATCTGTATACACCAATAGCATAAGCTGCCCAAATCAGTATTCCCTGGGACAGCTTATTGAATGAAGAATATAAAAGTAGACTATGGTAAAGATCAAATCACTGATGTCCTAATTTGCCACATTGCCTAATTTTGTGGGACAATTTAACATTAAGCCTTAAAGGCAAGAAGGCAAACAAAGCACCAGAGTCTTCTCCAATAGAACCAAAAAAGAAAACTGTGTTTTATAGTTTTTCTTCTGCCAACTATGGAAAAGAAAAGTCTTCCAGATCTGAAATATATGTCTAAGAAAAGTCATTAATTAGTCACGTGACAATCCATAAGTACTCAATTACCTAGAATGTGACTATGGCCTGACCCATTGGCTTTGCTAAAGAAAATACAACATACCATTAAGAAAATATTCACAAATTTTTAGGTGCTAACATTATTTAATTTGCTGAACTTGCCTTTATTTATGGCATTCCTCATATTGTATGTGCGTATGACTGTATTGGAGCATTTCAATAGAATATTTCTTTCCAAAAAAATAGTCAAAATATTGCCCACATCTTATGTAAAATTACAAGATTGCATACACAATATAAATATATGTGGCCATAACAATTAGGTATAGACAATCCTACCTTTCATTCAACATCTGATGGACAGACAGATCTATTACTTGGGAGGACAAGAACTAAGGTCCAGTGGTGACGATCCCCACCTTACAATTTACTTACTCCGGGGAAAATCCTCATTACTCACCTCCTACACAAAGATGCTATATTAGATTTGGGGATAATATTACAGCAAAATAGAAATTTTTTTTCAAGGGATCATCAACATAATTCTCTTGAAATGGAAAACATGCTAAAGGGAAAATGAAACATAATAGGAAACCTAAAAAATGTAATGTGCAGTACAGGACAAGTTTTATAAGACACTCTTGTGGTTTTCCAGTTGTTTTCAGTCACGTCCAACTCTCCATAAAGTTATTTTCTTGGCAAAGATATTGGTAGTAGTTTGCCATTTCTCAATATTTATAAGACAAATATAATGTTAAAACCTAAACCAAGAAAGACAAAGCAAAGAAAATTATCAATAGTCCAATATAATTTATAAATATTAATTAAAAAAAAAGAAAACCTGGTAAAAGCAAAACTTTTGATGTGTTTGTGGGGTAAATTTGGAAGAAAGAACCACTAAAATTTAGCATTGTTCATTTTTGCTGACTTTTTCATTCTCGATAAGATTGCCACATTTAATGGCTATCAGTATCTGTAGAGAAAGGTTACTTTACTCAAAGTATTTAACATTTATGTATTTATCAATTATTAAATTTAAGGTGTGATATTCTTGCCTTTCCTGTAGGAGAGAACCATGGGGACACATAAAGAATTATTAAGTGAAGGCAGCAGTCGGACAGTCTGAGAAACAGGACTTAAGACAAAAATCAAAGTAAAATGCCACAGGTTGTCCAGGCCAGGGACCTCTGTCACTCTTGGCTTTTTGAGGTCACACTATCTACGCAGATTCCTTCAAGTGTCTCAGATGAGGATGTAGCTGAGCTCCACCCACAGCCACGATATAACTGTTACCATGGCAACTAAGGTACTTGAGAGGGACAAGAGCAAAGGGAGACTTAAAAAGAAAAACACAATATGTGGCCTAAACAAAAATATGTGATGGTGTAAGGGGGGCTATAAAGTCTTTATTGCCACTTGTTAAGGAAGACCTATATAGCTCACTCGTGAGTAATAAGGCGGTCAACCCAAACTAAGGCACTAAAATTTTTATAGTGTCCCACACATCATGTGTGTATGTATATAGACACATATCTATATAGCTATATAGATATAGGTATAGACAGATGAGAGAGAGAGAATGTATAAAGAGAGAGATGAATAGAGACAGAGACAGGTAAACAGATAGACAGACGCATAAAGAGAGAAATAAAGGTATAAAGAGAGATAGATGGATAGATGTCCAAATAAAGAGACAGATGAATAGAGAGACATAGATGATAAAGGCTTAAAAAGATAGGTCGAGATACCAGATGATAGGCGTGTAAAGAGAGATAAAGATATAAATAAAGAGAAAGATAGAGGCATAAAGATAAGTGGGTAGATAGTTATAGACATGTAGAAGTATAAAAAGAGATAGATAAGTAAAGGTAGAAAGACGGATGGAGATAAAGAGCTGAGATCAGATAAGTACACAGATAGACATACAGACATAGATAGATAGATGTTCACACATATATAGCTATCCACTCACACTTGCATATATAGGATTTATTTTTAAATTATTATAGTTGATTGTTGAAGAAGCTACCTTTCAGAATTCTTTCAGATATTGACTTCACCTGATAGTCTTCAAGAAATCAGCAAAGTAAATTGAGATAAATCGATCAAAAAGCATTTATTAAATACCTACTATATGCTAGGAATTATATTCTAGGTGCTGATGATAAAAAGGCAAAAATGAGAACCTTGATCATCAAGAAACTTCCATTCTATCAGGGGAAAAACAACAGTTTACTCAACTAAGTATATATAAAATCTGTACAAGGAAATTTAAAAATGGAGGCATTGGACAATTTTTATGTAGAAGATGGTTATTTGAGTTGACTTTTGAAGGAAGTTAGGGATTCTATGAGGCTAAAACCATGAGACTGTTAAATATGAGAAAAATCCTAGTGTTTCATACTACATAGATGGATGGAGATATTAAATGATAGGGGTATAAAGAAAGATAGAGATATAAAGATAGGTAGGTATGTAGATATAGACAGATACAGAAGTGTAAAGAAAGATAGATAATAGAGAGATAGACAAAGTTAAAAAAATAAATGAAGATAAATAGCTGAGATTAGATAAATAGCTAGGTAGGGAGAGAGACATACAGAAAGACATAGAGATAGATAATAGATAGATAGATAGATCCACACATATATCTACCAATCATTAAAAACAAGAAACACCACTACCCCATGGATCCAAGGCATGGGCCTCTCTGTCAATGTGACAGAGAGAATATTGTTACTTTACTAATAATATACCTCACTTCACCCAATAGATGTGTTTCAGTAACACTGAGAGAAAACCAAATTATAATCTTAAACATATTATAAGTTGCCTATTTAGTGTAAACCTGCTGTGATTTTTTTTGAAGATAAAGGCATACTTGTTAATATTAATAATCACCTTTTAACATATTATCTTTTGCAAGTTTGGATTTTTATACAATGATTCAAGTGGGACACATGCATATTAGTGATCCCAATGGGTGTTCAGCTAAGAATAGTATAGTCAAAAAGGCAAGATATGCATTTGTCTCAGATATCTGAGTCTAAACAAAGAGCAGACGTATACTCTCTTGGGGGTCTAAGCTCTGCTGACTGAGGTTACCCTGCTAAGTCCAACTGCCAACTTTAAATATATTCTCGCAGCAGGCAGCCCAGCAATGGTAACTTTTGAGGCCTTATATTACACGCGTAATATAACTACCTCTTAGTAAAGTTGTAAGAATAAATGAGATAATATGCATGAAAGTGCTCCCAGCTCTTTGATGAAAAAGCACTACAGAGATATAGAGTAGAGGATGCCCATGATTTTCATTCAGCCATTATGGAAGCACGGACACTGCTGCACGCCTGAGGAAGCTATTGCAATATCATCAGAGCAAATGTAGTTCAAATCAAGTGCCAGTCAAAGTGCTGTGGATTCAAAGACAATCAATCCACAAGCAATTATTAAATGTCTACTGTGTTCCAAGCACTGTGCTAAGTAATGGGCATACAAAGTCAAAAAATGAAACATTCAATCCACCAATAAGCATTTATTAAGTATCTGCTGAATGCAAGGCACTGTGCTAAATGATGAGGATACAAAGGCAAAAAATGAAACAGTCAATCCATTAACAAGAAATTATTATGTATCTACTATGTGTCAGGCACTGTGCTAAGTGATAGGGATACAAATGAAACAAAAAAACAAAAAATTAAACAGTTCTTGACATCAAGGAGATTACATTCTGCTGGGTAATTTGCATTAAAAATATCCAAAGGATACAAACACATGTCTCAATACCTTTAATCTCTTAAGATTCTCATCAAATACAGTATTTATTTCCACTGTGCTGTGTGGTCGGTATTTCTGAGGGACTCATCCTGGAAGCACAAAATGTGCTCTCCTCTACCTTCCAAGAAGTGGCTCTTGATTGTGAAGGTGAATTTTTTCTATAAACCTTCGTGGATGCTAGAGGAGATACTTGCTGAGGACACAAGCAATACAAACTGACCAACAAATGGCCAGCAACATATTGATATCAACGAATATAAGATCAAGGAGGGTATTTATATTAATGGAACAGCATTGGTTTCTATTTTGTGATGAGCTAAGTGTATCAAGGAACGATGTTAAAATCCCAGGCTATGAGCTCTACTTCCTCCTTTTTTTTTTTTTTTTTTTTAACTGCCAAATGGTTCATTTTCCTTAAGTTAAAAAAAAAAAAAGCTTTTCAATTAGGTGAATGGAAGGACAAATGCTTCAAGTGCATTTTGCTGAAGTTAGAAGTGCTTTTGAAACCCTTCCTGTCAAAGCGTTTAGTAACACAAGATTTAAGATGCCCAATTAATTTTTTCTAGCAACCAGCCAAAAGTAGATGCAGGAGGAGGTTAAAAGCTAAGTGTTTAATTAATATTAAATTTATATGATTCTCTATCACTGAAAGCATTGTAAAATTGAAAAAGCAGTTAATTTTACGGTTGCTGTGTATTCCTCAGCTTTGATCTTTGATCTATGATATAAAATCACCAACTGTAAAGATTCTCTTGCTTTATTATAACTGGTTAATGGTGGGGAGGAAGGAGGAGAGAGGGAACCTATGGAGATCATGATTAGGAGTGAGCTCCCTAAAACCAGTTATTAATGCCACTCTGAGAACCAAGATCCAAGCTAAAGATATCTGGGGAGTGGTCTCTCATTGAGCCATGTACGTGAACAAGGCTAGGTGAAGCTTCCATATGCCATGGAAAAAATAGAAGTGTACACATCATAAGAGTCAGCTTCTTGTCCTATCATCACCATTTGCTGACTGGATTGCCTTAAGTGAATTACTATCTCTCTGAGCCTATTTCTACAACTGTTAAAATAGGAAATAATAATTACTTGCTATGTCTGCCTCGTGGGGTGTTGTATGTCCAAGTGAAATAAGAGATAGGAAGGAATATTGATAAGGACTGAAACTCTGATGTCATTGGTAAAGGGAGCTGTGGGATAAGGACACTTCCTTCAATAAGGCAGATCAGTACCTGCCTTATAACTTGAGAGATGGCGAGGGTTGCCCAGGGTTGCAAGCTAGTATTATTTATGGCAGCAGGAACAACAGATGGTTAAATATCAAACATTATTCCTCTAGTCCTACCTACCTTCTCTCTCCAGTCAGTCAGTTTTTAAGTACCTATCATGTGCTTAAAAAAATAAAGGCAAAAAGCAGCCCCTGCCCTCAGAGAGCTCCCAGACTAATGGGGAGACAACATGCAAAGATCCATGTATGAACAAGCTATCTATACATTATCTTTGAACTGGCAACACAATATGAAATAGAGATTTAACTTGGATTGATGGTTGAAGGGCTGTTGGATGTGTGGTGGTTACAGGCCTGGACTTGAAGTTTGCGAATTTTTCTCCAGACACTTAAAGAAATAGATGTTTAACCTCTCACAGTCTATTTCCTCATCTGTAAAATAGGGATTATTAAATGAAATAAATAATATAAGGAAATCTTAAAGTTCAATAAAATGTTATAACATTTTGGTTATTATTAATTATTAAGAGACAGAAAGATGATGTAATAGATAGAACATTGGCCTAATATCAGGGCGGCCGGAATTCAAATCTAGCCTTGAATATTTTCTATATGTATGATGAGCCTGCTTATATCAGTTTGCTCATCTGTTAAATGGTCTCCCAGTGTTGTTGTCAGGAGCCAATGAGATATTTGTAAAGCATTTGGCACACTATCTGGCACACAGTAGCTATATAAATGTGTTCCCTTCTTCCTTCCTAAAAGCTAGCGTTGTCAAATACTAAAATAGTTACCTAAGAAGAAAATAGCTGAATTTTACTTTCTATAAATATTTTTAACATTAGAAAATTACTTATATTGGGTTGCAGTAGATATTGGTAATCAAAACATAGTTTGCCTTTACCATTCTGTATATGAGAACTCAAGTAATATGAGAGCTAAAGTATCAATAACAGAGAATTTAGCTCCATTACTGAATCTACCCAAGTCTAAAGTGAAAAATGGCTCTTAGAAAGGAATCGAATAAAGGAGAAGGGAGGGAAATAATAATAATAATTTAGTAAAATAGGATGGTAGATATATTTATCAACCCAAGCAATATTTTCCCAAGGTTCCATATCCTGCTATTCCCCACCAATCAAGGCAGTTACAAGTTCATCTGACTAGGTCCAAATAAAAAGTCACAGATCCTTAAAAAATTTTAAAAAAAGAAAAAGAAAAATGCATTTAAAATGATGAAATATAAATTGTATCGATCAAATAGGAAGGGAAAAGGAAGGAAGGAAGGAAGGAAGGAGAGGGGGACAGAAGGGTGAAGAGAGATGGAGGAGAAAACAAGAAAGAGAAAGAGAGAGAGAGAGAGAGAGAGAGAGAGAGAGAGAGAGAGAGAGAGAGAGAGAGAGAGAGAGAGAAAGCACACTGTGGCCTCCCAGAACTTTATAGCCTATTTGCTCACAAGAACAATAGGGGTATTTCCGATTCCTGCCCTCCTTCATTCCTATCTGCAAGCCAGAGACAAAGACCCTATTATGCAGAATAGGTTTTACTAAAGGGAGAAGGAGGGTGAGTGGGAAATGGGATAATTCATGTGAGGTTTTTTTTTTTTGTTTTTTTTTTAATCCCATCAGGGGCCTCATTATAATTTCATTATTAGCAGAAAAACCAAATAAGTGGTAAGAAAAGAATTTCAACTTAATATTAACACACACACACACACACACACATGAAAGGTCTTTTGAGCATCAAAGCAGCTGCTAATTTTCCTAGCTTCAAACAAATCAGTGAGAAAGGCACTGATAAGGAATGTGCTTTTCCCCTTGCCTCTCCTCTATGCTTTTCCTTTTCTCCTCTTCCCTCCCAAAAGTGAATTCTCATTTAAAATGGGGTGGGGTATATGATTTACTAGTAGTATTCACAAAATAGCAAGAGACGTGGAGAAAGGTTCACAACATGTTAGGCGATCCCTGGTCCTCCTGATGGAGAATTTTATAAGAAGAAATTATAGAATTTATAAGAAGAAATTTATAAGAATTTATAAGAAGAAATGGACTAAAGTTGCTTAAGTGGAAAAGACATGGTTAAATTGCCCACTGCACAGTTGGAGGGAGTGGGATCACACAGATTCATCAAAGTATATCTAGAAGTCTAAGCATAAGTTAAATAAGGAAGAACAGGAATACAGTGCATTAAGGTTGATACAGTGCTTTATTGATATTACCTTATCTGATGCTCACAATACTCCTGGTACGTTTTTATCCCCATTTTAAAGATAAGAAGACTGAGGTATGTATATTTTCACATACATGGTGAGAATTTAAAAATTATATGTTTTTACAAGCTGCTCATTGCCCAGACTGGGCAACTAGGTGGTGCATTGAATGGAGTGCTGAACCTGGAGTCAGGAAGCCTTGTATTCAAATGTAGCCTCAGACATTTCCTAGTTGTGTGACACTGGATAAGTCATTTACCCCTGTTTGGCTCAATTTCCTCATCTGTAAAATGAGCTGGAGAAGGAATTGGCAAATAACTCCAGTATGTTTGCCAAGAAAATCCCAAATGGGGTTACAAAAAGTCAGAAGCAATTGAAAAATAGTTCAACAGCATTGCCTACGTGAAATTTTGTCTGTTTTGCTCTAAGTTGATTTGTCTAATGTTATCTGTTTCACTTAAAGAAATTCCTGAAGTTCCATGAAATTTCTATTGGGGAAGTCAAGAAAAATTGAACTCAAATCTAGCCTTGGACATTTATTAGCTCTGTGACCTTGAAAAAGTGACAACTTCTGGGAAATGAATGTAAACTGTTATTTTTACCTTCTGAATCCAATTCTTCCTGTGCAACAAAAAATTCGGTTCTACACACATATATTGTATCTAAATTATACTGTAATATATTTAACATATATAAGACTGCTTGCCATCTGGGGGAGGGGGTTGGGGGAGGAAGGGAAAAAATCTGAATAGAAGTAAGTGCAAGGGATAATGTTGTAAAAAATTACCCATGCATATGTACTGTCAAAAAATGTTATAATTATAAAATAAAATAAAAAATTAAAAAAAAAAAAAAAAAAAGAAAAAGTGACAACTTCTGTCTGCCTCACTTTACTCATCTGTAAAATGAGGACTGTTGGGAGGATAAAATGAGATTTTATAAATAAATAAATATGTGTGTGTGTGTGTGTGTGTGTGTGTGTGTGTGTGTGTGTGTAACAATATACAAGAAGGCCTAACTATCCTTTATTTATTGATTTAAATACCACTAGGTGATCAACTATACTTTCATTGCCAAGACATCCGTACAATCATCAGACCATTCAACCACAGAATCCCAAATATCAGCTTTATTCTGCTCTTCCTTTCTTTTTAGCAACAGAGCATCTTGTCTTAACGTACAGGGCCAAGTCCAAGACCAGGGCTCTGTACAATCTTTCACAAAAGATTTAAGTCAATATTTCATCAAAGCGTGGGAGTGATGCTGGCTTCTCAGGGGTTATGCTGATAGAGCATCATTTCAGAAAAGTTATTCCAAGAGGAAATGGCATCTGTATTTATGTCCCACAGGGAATAGTCTGACTAAGCACAGAAAGGTTCATTGCTGAAAGGCAAAGAACAGAAAGGTTATAATTTACGTAAAAGAAGCTAGTGTTCTTTATGACTTTATATGCACCAAAAGTATCAAGAATATCAGCAAACAACTAACTTTTGGAACAAGAAACCTCAAACTGAAGACAGCCAAACTACAGTATAACTTGTGTTGGAATAGTGACACCTATTGATTAAGTATGGTATTACTAACACAGCTCTATTAGACATTTTAAATACTCAGACCAAAAAAAAAAAAAAAAAAAAAAAAAAAAAAAAAAAAAAAAAAAAAAAAAAAAAAAGGCAAGGTGGGGATTGCAAAAGTTCTGAGAATGAAAGAGCTTGATCACCTTAATTCTTTTTCATGAAAAGTTTTCATTCTAGTCTTGGGAGTTCCTTCCCACCACCCATCAATGTATTACCCACTTTTATTTGAATTTATTTGAAAAATAGAAGTCAAGTTAAGGGAATTTGCTTTAAAAGTAACACTATCCAACCAAATCCACTGGAGAAGATAAAAGCAAAATTCTGCAGGAGGCCTGTTAAAGAAAGAAAGTACCATGGAGAGAACGCACTCTATGGAACCAGGTATCCAGCACAGAAATAAAATGATAGTCTAGTGGCTGATTGATTGTGTAGAACTACTGTGCCATAACTAGGGCAAGTAAACAGCTTTGACCTAAGAACACAAAATTTAGAGGGCCACTGACAGTATGTTTAGCCCTTCGGTAGCATATACATAACCAGGCTTAAGGTTTAGTTGGCAATAATAATTAGCTATAACGAGAAGCTTCCAGGTGGTAATTTCCCTTCTTCCCCACCATGGCTCCCCTATGAACAACGGAGGCCATATTCCAGGTAAGTTTCTCACTACTTTTGCCCTTCCCCTAGGATCAGCCTCCTGAAATCTGGGAGTCTCCATGATTCCAAACAAAATTACAAATGAAGTGAAGGCAAGTCAAGTGCTGCTCATCCTGGGCATGGAATTGCTAATTACAGCTCTACTGTGCCAATGGATATTAATGCCCCATTTTGCTCCTATCAAAGAAACAACTTACTAAGGAGGGGTGGTGTAGTTGTGTCCCAGTTGACCTGATTCCACTTGATCTTTCATTGGTCCCACAAAATGGTAACTGAGGCTATATTTTTTAAAAATAATATAATGACAAGAGTCATATTTGCTTAAGTTGGAGAGTTCCAAGAATCCTTCAGAGACGACTTTGTGGTCCTCCAAAGGAAGGACTCCAACCACCATATTATCTGAAAAGTTGACCCAGGCACGAGTGTAATTTGAGTTTACCCCTTTGTGTGCCCGCCTCCAACCCCAAAGACACATACACCTCCTCCCTGTATCTCCCTGTTGGATTTCCATTCATCCATTCTCAGCTCTTGTTTGTCTGAGGCCACATGGAACTGGATTTGTCAAGCCCCCTTTTAACAACTTGTTGTCACAGTCCATTACCAAATTGCATATAGTTATATATTCCACTAATTAGGCTTCTAAAATATCATTAACATGTCTCTTGATCATTAGCATAACGTATGAGGCGTCCTCGTTAGGCACGACTCGAGTTTGTTAGCGTGGTAATGAAAGGCACGAGGCTGGCTGGCTCCGCAGGAGCTAAGCTCAGAGAGGAAGCCACTGAGGCTGAGCCACAGAGACAGAGGCAGACACAGGCACGGAGAGACCAGAGCAAAAGTCCCAGGACTGTAGCTAAGAGAAATGGGGTCAGGGGCCTTGCAAGGGGGAGACCCGGCACATCCCTCAGCGTGCCTTGGCAATGCAGAAAAATCCAACGTGTCCCAGCAGAGAAGAAAATAAAGTACGGGAATCTCCTTGCAAATGTCCTTTCCACTGCCCTGACACAGGGTGGGGAGCCCTCCCTGCTCTGCTCCACCTCCCACCCCTCCCCTTGGGCGATCATAAGCCAATCATGACCCAGGAAGACAGTGGGCAGCCGACACAGCAGACAATTCCAACTTCCTGGGGGCAACATCTTTCCATTCCTCACCAGACCCTTTATTAACACGCTGCTAGATGTCTCTATCTCTCTGCACCCACTGGGTTAGTGATGATCATCTTGTGTGTAATGGGGCAGGTCTCACCTCCGGAGATTACCGGCATTCGACTGACTGGGAGAAGAAAGAGCAAAGGAGGGCTAGTGATGACGATTGCCCACCCTGGCAGGTGTGTGTTTTGTGAGAGGATGGGAGTGTGTGTTTGTGAGTGTGGGTTCGTATTGACTTCAAACAGCTTTTATGCCTTTAGCTAAAGGATGTTTTTTCTACATTGACTATCGCTCTCCAGAATCACAGTAACCTGTAAATATTTGTACTGTAAAAATCCAACACCCATCAATAATACTCAAAAAAAAAAAAAAAAAAAAAAAAACCCAACACAATGAACTATTTTTTTTTTTGAAATGGTACAGAATAGACAATCATTTTACTTTCTTTGGGAAAGCCTAGGAGGAGTGGGAGGGCAGAATTAGGAGAGCTCATTACAGCATGGGAAAGGCAGAGCTTTAATAATGGAGACAGCTTGATCCAAAAGATGCACCTCTACTGTAGGTCAGAGAGCCAAGGAGAGTAGAAAGCACTCCAGGAAGGACGGCAGAAGGAAAACATTAGCTAATGACTAGGACTCAGAGGTAAGTCAAGGCCTCGGGGCTCCAGAGTTTTCCCCAAAGCATGACATAACTTATTGTGAGAATTATGGTATCAAAGGATCATAAATTTAGAGCTGGAAGGCACTTTAGAGGTGACCTAGTCCAGCCCACTCAATTTGCAGGTGAAACGACAGAGAGTGAATGGCAGGGCCAAGACTCAAATCCAGGTCCTCTGGTTCCAAATGCATTACATTTTCCCTGCACCCTGGGCTCTCCCTTCTTGGGGAAATTGCTCGATGGCTTTGGGGCTGGGATGCTGGAGAGAGCAACAGAGAGCATCACCACATTTTAGGTCTACCTTCCACCTATAATCATAACCATCTTCCCAAAGTGCTTTCAAGGTCAGGCACAGCGGGGGATGTATGTCACAGAATGAGTAGAGTGGAGAGAATCCTGGGAGCAGAAAGCAAGGTGTCTGATGGCTCTTGGCTTTGAACCAACTGCTCACAATGATATATTTTTCTTCCATTTAGTGATTTTAACTACTGAGCCTTTATTAAAAAAAAAAAAAAAAAGAATACTTGGACTTCACTGCTGATAAAGGCCAGTGAGAGAGTGAAGAGCAGATTAGTTTAGGGGATATAGTCAGCTTTCTAGGCTGGGTTATCCCAGTGTGACACCTGAAATAACTATCTACACTGTGGCATTGCTAATTATGAAACTTAGTGACAGCAGCTCTTGTGGCCATGTCACCAAGTCAAGGCCTGTTTGTGTTAAGATAGAGTCCCAGGACCTCTCTGAGTTAGGAAGTAGGGGGGGGGGGATGCTAATCCTAGAGTCTTCCATCTGAAATGCTTAAATCCAAGGCCAAACTGAACACAGTACTGGTAAAAAAAAAAAAATAATAAAACCCCCAAATCTTGAATCATACCACTATAATTATAGGCTGATGGAATCATAAAGCTTAAAGGGACTTCAGGAACTTTTCCACCGTCCCACACATGCCTGTAATGCTCTCCCATCTCTTCTTTATCAATTCTTCCAGGTTCAGCTACAGGAAGACTTTCTTACCTTCTCCTATCCCCAAAACAAAACGTCTATAGATACACGTCTTTGTAAATATTTTGTATTACTATAACATATTTAATATGTATAGGAATGCCTGCCATCTAGGGGAGGGGATGGAGGGAAGGAGGGGAAAATTCGGAACAGAAGGGAGTACAAGGGATAATGTAAAAAATTACCTATGCATATGTACTGTCAAAAATGTTATAATTATAAAATTTTTAAAAATAAATAAATTTTTTAAAATCTCAAAAAAATATTTTGTATTAGTTCACCTATGCATATAACATAACCTATTGGACATAAGACCCTTGAAGGCAAGAACTATTTGATGTTTTTTCCCCACATTCTGTGCTTGTTCCACTGTGATCATTCCACTCATTCAGGAATCCCTTCTAAAGTATCCTTGACTAGTCTCAACATTGTATTCTGATGGAAGAGACTGTCAAAGTCATATCTGTGCTGCTACTCTTTATATACCCCTTTACACTCTCCCAAAAAGCTAATGAAGAGTTCAAAAAGAGAAGATGAGATCAGTTCCTCCAACCGAAATCCTCAAGGCTTCAAAGTAGGGCTACGGGGGCCATGTGACTTAGTATTTCAAACCACTAGGGACATTCCCTGGCCCTGGATGTAAGAACAATTAGATAAGGATTCCTCTATTCAAACAGGGAACCAACATGTCCTTTCTAATCATATACAATTCCTGGGTGTAAACACCAGATATTTTTACTTAGAACAAAAGAGACTGAACATGTTATGAAAGATGTATTAATCAAGTAGTATTATTAGGGTGCATAAGAATGGTAGCCATAAGGATCTGAGCACTGCTGTCAAATGATTTTTTTAAAAATTAAAAAAAAAAAAACCACTAACTCTAGAATCAAATAACATAGGTTCAGATTCCTTCTCTGATACTTAATCTACCTGTTTGACCTTAAATAAATCACTTAATGCCACTGGGCCTCATTTCCTTGCCTATACAATGAGG
The DNA here is from genome assembly GCF_048593235.1 of Sminthopsis crassicaudata. Lineage (NCBI taxonomy): Eukaryota > Metazoa > Chordata > Mammalia > Dasyuromorphia > Dasyuridae > Sminthopsis > Sminthopsis crassicaudata. Next base: position 52,232,194 of record NC_133620.1, on the reverse strand, counting down.
GAATTAACCTAGATGACTTCTAGGATCTCTTTTGGCTCTAGACCTAATATTCATATGATCTTCCAGTCTAAGAAAAGACACTGAGTTAGAAATTTAAGAGAGGCAAGTTCACAGTCTAGTCTTAAGAGAATTCTGCTTGGTAACCTTTCACAACCTTTTCCCATGGATCTTATCTGCTGGGCAAATATTAGCAAGTTGGCACTCTCCTATTGCTGGATCCACGTAACTATTACATGCTGAGAATTGGGGGTAGGAAAATGGGGGTGGGGAAAAAAGCAAGGAAAAGATAAGAAGAAAAGATAAAATGAATTGTAAGGATGAGAAATACCTGAAGTTTACTAGCAAGATACAATAAAAGTTCATCAAATTCAAACTAAATCGCAAGGAAAACTGGTAAAATTCTAAGTGAATTTCTAAATGGCAATGGAATTTTTGTTTTGTTTTGTTTTGACTATCAAGGTCACACAGTAACTAGAATTAACAAAGTATTGCCCGGTAAGGGAATCTTGTGGGACTTGTTTCCATAGCTAAAACATTTATTTTAGTTAGCATATATGGTGGTTAAATATAAATGGGTATGTAGAAAAACAGTTTATTATCTTAAGTAGGTTCAAGGCATCATAGATTTAAAATTGAAAAGAATTTTAGAGGTTATTTAGTTGAACCACTTCATTTTATCAAAGAAACTATTGAGGAAACCAGGACTTAGAGAAGTCAAATGTAATAGGTAGCATAGGGAGAATTTGAAGCAAGAGAATCTCTCACCCCAAATCCAAGACTGAGAATTCTCCCAATGTTATAAGTTTCTGTTTGCTCATTATTCATCATTCTCTCTTTGGAGATGGGTAAAGGAGCCAAGTCCTGACCCAATCATTAGCAAATTAGCAAATATCAGTTAATGGCATCATAAAGGGATGCTACCTAAAGAAAGAATGGCCCTCCTCCTGGGCCCTTGCCTATTTCCCACATAGGTAAGATTTATAGGACAGAAAGAAATCGTTTCTCTGATCTATTGGACACAAATGTTTTGATCGCCTGCTTTGTTGCCTCTACCAACTGGTGACCATCACTGATGCTCTCACCACCTCCATCCAAGTCGGTGTCCATGTGACTAAGTAAGGATATGGAGGGAAGAGGAAAAGGTCAGTGTGGTACCCTAAGAAGAGAATGAGAGAGCCAAAAAAATAATACCTGGCCACTGTGTACTGCTTTAGTTATAATTTCAATTGATTTCCAAAATAGGCTTGGCCTTAGGTCATAACAATAAGAGTTGGTGTTTATATAGTATTTTAAAGTTAATGAATTACTTTAAAATCACTTTATCATTCCTCTCAACAATGTATTTGAATGCTTAACACAACAGGTATTCCCAGTTTGGAGATGAGGCTCAGAAAGATTGCTCAGCTAGAAGTCTACCTTGCAGTTGCTCTATTCTGACTTCAAATCTAACTCTTTTTCCTTGAATAGGTAGAATAAGGTTGAAGTGACATTTTGGTGGTATTGTTCCTACTGGTCCATTTTAATTCTCTCTATATCATTTGGCAGATACTTGAGTGGCTTGCCATTTCCTTCTCCAGCTCTTTTTAAAGATTTAGAAACCGAGACAATCAGGGTTAAGAATAATCACCATCATTACCATCATCATCATTTGGTCAAGGAAAGGGGAGTAAAAAAAAAAAAATTTGAGGACCAAATCTGTTGTATCATTGGTTTAGGGAACCTTTGGAGAGGAAACTCCCTCTGCTGATGTGGATTACATCTATTCAATCATTTATTGTCCTAGAAAAGTGTTCTAGGCATCAAGAGTTTAGCTGACTTACCTTGGGTTACACAGCCAGGAGGAATCAGAGGAGAAATTTGAAATCTAGTCTTCCTGACTACAGTGCCAACTGTGTAATCAATTATGCAAAGATGTCTCTATAATATTACAACAAAAAAATAGTAATACTACATGGAATATTAATGAAGTAGTAAAGATCCTGGGAGAAAGCAGGAAATTCTGTATTGCTACCAACAAAAACAGGGAGAAAAAGGAGGAATAATTAGTAAATAAATATAAAATCCCCACATAACAGGAAAAGATGTGGGGTAATCAAATGGAAGAAATAGCATGTAAACCACATTCCCTTTAATAAAAATTGACTCCTCGGATTTTTCCAAGGACTTCAGAGTTTACAAAAGTTTCATTCACAATAGTAAGACCAGATTATAGTGATTTTTACAATGCCCATTTTACAGATGAGAAAACCGAGGTTCAGAGACTTTTGTAAGGTCACATAGTTTTGCAGACCAGGGCTCAAATTCAAGACTTCAGACTCTAAGAGCCCTGTTCTTTCCATTATGTTGTAGACAGTGTCTTTCTACAGAGACAACTTGCACATGCGCCTCAGTGATTACAAACACAATAAGAGTTAAGATCCTGAGTTTTAAAAGCAGACAATGTCCAAGTGGCTAGTCTATGGGGTCATTTCCCACCCCTTGCCACTCCCTGTCTCCTCCCCATCTCCCCTTCCACCCTTTAGTGAATAACCCAATAAGTCACTGCCTGAAAGATATTGTAAATAGTTCCAGCAGAGTGCAGTTTGGGGCAGCTTCCAATTAGCCTTCACTTAACGGTCTTAGTTTCCCTGCCAAGTTTGTGCAGTGTGTTTCCAATCCCCTGCCCTCTGCTTGGCTCAGGCTTCGGGAGCAGGGAGGAAGGGAGTGCTTGATCAGGCTGGTGAACACTCTGGTACCCTAGTAAATTTCAGCTTGCACATGTACACATCTATATCCTCAGGGAGACAAGGGCAGTGAATGATAGAAAATACGCTCATGGGATCATGGGATCTCAGCGTTGGAAGAGATTTTAAGGGCTCATCTGATCCCACCCCATGCTTGACGCATGAATCACCTCCACTGCATCTCTGATAAGTTGTCCTCTAGCCTCTGCTAGGGAAGGAAAGGGAATGGACTCCTTCATAGGGTGATCCCTTCCATCTCTGGACAGCTCTCTTAGTAATAACTTTGTCCTGAACTGAAAACCTCTCTGCCTATAATTTCTACCCATGGTTTCAAGTTCTGCAATCTCTATGAAAGCCTTAAAAATAGCTTCTCTAATTAAAAAAAAAAAAGATGCTCCTAAAAAAGGGAGTGATTTACATATCTGAAAATAATGTATAGTTTCAATTTCTCCCATTTGTTGATCACATAACTTATTATTATTGTTATTATTATTACTATTAAATCTGACTTTTAGAACATTAAGTGCAAAACACTTTTTACACTTTATCTCATTTGGTTTCTACTACAAACTTTTTTCTTAAGTCGAAACTAAAGATAATATTGCCATTTTACAAGTAAGGAAACTGAGGCTAAAAGGGGCTAAGTGACTTGTTTATCAGTGGTCACATGGAATTCAGGGCTCTCTTAGCTCCACTGGAGATTTTGCAATTCTCCCTCTGCCAACTAGCTAATCTGATTCTCTTCTCTCCTTGTTTCTCTTGAATTTTGGCAATAAATATTTCAAGTCAAAATTTAAAATATAGATTGTAGAGACAGAGAGGCATAAAGAAAAAATAGAAATAGAGAGAAAGAGACAGATATAGAGACAAAGAGAAACACACAGAGAGACAGAAAGAGAAAGATGGTGGGATAGATAGCTAGAATGGTGGTATAGATAGCTAGAGAAATAAGAGACAGAAAAGAGCTAGATGGCCAAACAGAAAAACATATAGACATATAGACAGATATAGGGAGATGATATGGAACTAGACAGATAGAGATATAAGAAGATAGATCCAGAGAGATGATAGTTTAGAATGAAAGAGAAACACAAGCTCAGACCATCAGACAGATAAGGCATATATCGCTTCCTATAGGTTGGACACTGTCGGAGGACCTAGGAGTACAAATATAAGGAAACAGGAAAGTATCTGTCCTCCAGATGCTTCCATTCTGATGGAAGAAGACATCATATAACATGGACTTGGAAAGTCAGAGGCAGGGACAGGGGGAAGGGGAAACCAAATCAAGCCAGAACATTGGTTTATAGAGATCTGGGTTGGTAGAAGCACGAGACCAGTTCATCGTTAGGGGGCAAACACCTAGATTTCACCACTTGTGTGAAAGGCAAGTCTACTGGCCTGAATGCTCTGGAATTAGTCGCTTCCTTGGTGGCAGGCCCGGCTCCTTACTACTTCAGAAATACTGGAGATGGCAAAGCCCAGGGAGTTCCTAACGTGTTTATTTCCCTCTGATGAATCCCTCAAGCACGTGATAGAATTACTGAAGCAGAGATTGGTAAAAAACCCTTATCATTCTGGCTGCTCTGCTGTTCCACAGAAGAGCAAGGTCTAAATAGTATTAGAGAAAAGAAGATAAAAATCATTAAACTAGAGCTAATAATTCTTTTAAAAAGCCAAATCTGATTTCCTCCACGTTTTCTCTCTGCTCTAGTGACCTCACAAACTTAGTTCCTTGAATGCCCACCAGAATAGCACAAGTTCAACCTGAGAGGGGGATGAAGGAACAGTCTCTCCTTAGTGACCATATGCAATGAACGCAGGAACACTTTAGCCTTTCTTGGGTCAAATCACACTGGATTTTATCCCAAACCAGGAAGGAGGCTGGATCACACAATTTCTCTTTGGCTGTATTCCCCTACTTAGAAGTTTCCCTTGCAGAAAGTCTATAGAATTTACAAAGGACTCCAAATTTGTGCAAGTTGCATGTTAAGAAGTTATTATTTTTCTTTAATTGGACTCTCCAGTAAGGAAAAAAGTTGTGCAGATTATAAGGCACCTAGTCAAAAGGAATGTCACCAGTAATAGAGAAAAATCCTTGCTTGAAGACACTAGAATTTAGAAATTTACAATTCCCAGGCAAATGTTTTCTCCACTGGGAGGCAGCATAGACTGTTGGAAAAAAAAAAAGGGGGGGGGGATGGAGTTGAACTGAGGAGATCTGGGTTCTAGTCCCTGTTCTGCTAATTACTTACTGTGTGACCTCTTGCAAATATGCAACCTCTCTGTGCTTCATTTCTCCTCATCTGTAAAGCACACGATCCATGTTTCTATCCAATGTACAAAAATAAAAAATAAAATAACAGAAGCAAAAGAGCTTCAGTAGAAGAGATAGAGCTTGCTTAAGGGAAACTCAAATTTATAGAAATATAGAAACTAATCCTTTCAGTAATTGTGTTCTACCTGATGGGAAGGGTATCTATCACCTCTGGACCACTCCTGGGTTTAATTGTTTGTTGTTTTTGTTTTTGTCTTTTTTGTTGTTATTTTAAGAACAGATCAATATGGGACTCTTTTCAACAATGAGATGTTCAGACCAGTTCCAATGATCTTTCGATGAAGAGAGCCTCCAGAGAGAGGATTGTGGGAACTGGGTGTGGGTCCCAACATAGCATTTCACTCTTTTTGTTGTTTGCTTGCCTTTTGTTTTCTTTTTCATTTTTTTTCTTTTTGGATCTGATTTTTTTCTTGTGCTGCAATATAATTGTAGAAATATGTACTGAAGAATTGCATATGTTAAACATATATTGGATTACTTGTTATCTAGGGGAGGGAGTGGAGGGAAGAGGGAGAAAATTTGGAACACAAGGTTTTGCAAGGGTCAATGTTGAAAAATTATCCATGCATGTTTTGAAAATAAAAAGCTTTAATAAAATAAAAAATATTGCCTATTCTAAAAAAAAAAAAAATAGAATAATAGGGGCAGCTAGGTGATGAAGTAAATAGAACTCTGGCCTTGGAGTCAGGAGGAGTTGAGTTCAAATCCTTCCTCAGACATATTAGTTTTTTTTGCACATTTTAAAGCACTGTATATCTATATCTATAGATATAGATATATTATTATTATTATTATTATTATGGTGGTGGTGGTTGAGTGTTCCATAAAGATGATATTAAGAATCCTTGAAATATCAGCAAAATTTCTTTTTTAAAAGAATTTAAGCATTTTTACTAGCAACATTCTGTTAAGGAAACTTAGCAGTGCTTTACTTAATTCTTCCACAGCCACTAAAGGCCTTAGGGTTAAGCCAGGCTTGTGGGTTGTGACCTAAGATTTCCCTGACATCACTGAACCTCCCAGCCCAGGCCTGTCACAGTTTGGCACATAGTTGGCGCTTCATAAATGCTCCCTGACTGGCCTGGTGGTGATGGATGGGCTTCCTCCCTCCTTCCTTACTCTGCCTCTCGGACCAGCAGCGTGCATTTATGAGACAGCTGGATGGGGTGAAGGGTGAAGTCTGTGGCAGAAGAACAGAGCAGAGCTGGCTGACTCATATGGGGGCTGAACCAGTGACCTTGGCCTCATTAACTCTAAACAACTGAGCTAACTAGCCGCAGACACCAGGCTCAGTTTAAAAACTCTTAGTGAAATAAACAATTAAGAGTCACCTATACTGGGCCAATAACCTTTGTAAGCTTGGGAGGGGGATTCCATCTTATCTTGTTGGGGAGCTAACAGAGATTTATTTTCTGGGTTGGAGTATTTAAGGAGCAGGTAATCCCCGGGGTATTCTCTCTCTCTATCCCAAAGAAAAACAAGAATATACAATTTTGGCTTTTTTTTTTTTTTTTTTTTTTTTTTTTTTGTATTTTTCCATCGTATATTTGCTGCTTGTCCCAAGTATTATTATAGATCTTTTAAAAGAATAGTTCTCAATCGAACTTAAAATATTGATTAAAAATTGATTTTAGAAAATAGTCTATTGTAAGAGAAAGCATAATTCAATTCATTGAAAGTCACTTTATACTTATATTTTTCCAGAATGCTTCAGTTCCATTAAGTGAGATATACCCATTGCCATGTAATAATAAGTTATCACTCAACTTAGATCATAACTTTTCCCTTTCACATGCCGTACATCAAAACGTATCCTAAGGTTGACAGGAGGGCGAGCTGATGGCAGATTTGTGAAAGTCAGTTTAACTCTCTTCTCTCAAGAAAAAAAAAAAAAAAAAAGGATCTTACAGGGCCCCGTATCTCAGTAAGAAGGACCTTGTTCATGCATGCCTAAGCTTCTTATTGCACATTATAACCCCAAGTAAAAAGTTCAAGCCAAATTCTACAGCTTTAAAAAAAAAAAAAAAAAAAAAAAAAAAAGTGGGGGGAATAACAGAAACGGAGCCCTTTTCTGCCTGGACTTCACCTTTGCCCCAAGGAAAAAACCCTCTATAACTCTTCTGCATTTTCTCTAGCTCTTCACCCTTAATTTCCTAATTCTCTAAGTAGGGGACACCAAATAGTCCCCTTGACCTTGTATTGAGAGTCTCCTAGCAGGTCAAGAGGCCGGACCAAGGAGATTTCTTCCATGTCCTTTTCCATGGTTCACATGACCATATGCCCCATGAACATACTTGGGGCTTATCCTAAGAGGCCCCAGGAAAAGGGATTTCCATGGTGACCACCTGGAAGGCACCTCGAGAAGAAGCATAGCAATCCTCTGCCTCCCTATAGGTCCTTGGCTCTTAACCTTTGTGGTGACCCCTCGGCCTACATCCGGGCTGGGGAAACCAAATCCCAAAGTCAATAGGGTGTGGTGATCATTCCCAAAGAAGCTTTCCCTCATATACACTGCCCTCCCCTCCACTGTGCTCCACCCCTCTGGTGACAGGCCATTCGTCACTGTCTTTTGGCTTTAGTTGGCTGTGGAGGGACACAAATTAAATGCTAGTCTACTAATTGAAAGAAGCAGTGCCCCAAAGACACAAATAATCGGACTGTGCAAAAGTCATAGATAGAGTGTGTGCCAAAAGGCTTAAGGTAATTTTAAGCTTTAGAGTTGGGGAGGAGGGATTGATGTCAGTTTGGGGAGGGGAGTTCATTATAGAAAAGGTCGGTCCAGCTCCATCATTTCAGAAATCTGGAATTTTATCTCCATAGGAATAACACAATTAGAAAAAAAAAAAAAAAAAGTGATTCTCAGAGTCTAAAGTTGCATTAGCTCAAGCTCATAAATAGTCATTGGTCCCAAATAAGGAATTTTTCCTCCTGGAGGGCACTAAGGCAAATTACTTTATAGTCTTCCTGCTTCGGTTACCAGTGGGGAAAGAAACTAGGCGTGAGAAGAGAGAGAAATGAAGAGAAGAGCAAAGGAAGAAATAGCCAACTTGTAAACATATCTCATGGCTATTTACACGGCTGTTTTAGTCTCAAGTGAAACTAAAACAAACCGAGAAAGCAACAAAGAATAGACCGCTTCCATGTAGAAAGGACTTCCCCATCATCACTATTTTGTTTTCACGTCCAAGTCTTCTTAACCCTTTGGGGGGTTTCCTTGGGAGAGATACTTGAGTGGTTTGCCATTTTCTTCTCCAGCTCATTTTACAGATGAGGAAACTGAGGCAGCAAGCAGGGTTAAGTGACTTGCCCAGGCTCACACAGCTGCAGAGGCCAGATGTCAAGTCAGATCTTCCTGATTTCAGGTCAAGCATTTTACTCCCCGTGCCACCCAGTTCCCTCCTCCTCCCCCATTACTGGAGATGACTGCTTGTTGAGAATCGTCTACAGTGGGAATTCATCCATTAGTCAAGGAGGTTGAAATAGATAACCTTTAAGATGCTTTATGGTTCTCCCATTCTTTGACCAGTGTGGTCTATAAATAATGAATGACTAAAAGTAATGTCAATTTCACATCATTCCAGGGCACTGAAATTTAGTTTTTTTTTAAATCAACTAAGTATGCTCCACTCCTATAGCAATGCTGGGGGAAAAACACAACAACAACAATCCAATATTTTTGTTTGTTTGTTTGTTTTAATTTTAAGGAAGACCTAACTGTGAGGCTAAAGACTTAGATTTATTTATTTATTTATTCTTATCTGCCTGATCATTCAGCGAAAGATGAAAGCAGTCTCTAGTCACCCTATTTACTCTTTTTCTTCTACTCTACTATGATGTTTGGTTATTGTGTCTAGATAAAAGCTATTTCTTTCCAAATCAATTTTAATGAAATTCTTATACATTCACAGGAAAATGATATGTAAGGAACATGCAATATGAGGTTAGGTTGAAAACTATACTGGGGATGAGGAGAACTGATTTCTGATACTGATTCTGATACTACCTCTTTGTAACTTCCTTGAACATCCACTTGTTCACTTCAGTGATTATTAAAACGCCTTCAAAAGTCTTTTCTGCTCCAACAATTTATGAAGCCAGTGTTCAAGGTCATGCATGTGAGCTTGTGACATTAAATCTGAGATACCTGAGATTGGGGCCCCCAAACTGAGAGGAAACATTCAAAAAGAACCAGCCAAAATTAACAGAATAACAAAGCTAGTTAACAGGAATAATTTCCCTTGGGGGGATAGAATGGTAGAGGAATGGGCATAAGAAAACAGGAAAGTTTTTACCAAAGTTAAGAGAAGTTCTCATGACTGTCTCCATGGATTTGTATTTGAAATTAAAATTTGACATTTTGGTGTCTTTATACAGAAATATGAGTCTCCAGTGTCCACTTTTTTGGACTTCATTTGGGATGTTTAGTTTTATTCAATAGCAGCCCCTGTAATAATGCCTGAAAAGATAATTCCAGCTATCCCATTCAAAGTTCAAGAGGTATGCCCTTTTCTTTGTTCCACAGGGAACAAAGTATGTCTCTTATTTTTTTAATTAAAACTTTAGATTTTCAAAAAAATATGCATGGAATATTGTATTTAGCTTACACTTTAACATTTTTAACATGTATTGGTCAACCTGCCATCTGGGGGAAGGGATAGGGGGAAGGAGGGGAAAAGTTGAAACAAAAGGTGTTGTAATTGTCAATGCCAAAAAATTACCTATGCATAAAATTTTTGTAATTAATTACTTAAAATATGCAAGGATAATTTTTCAACACTGACCCTTACAAAATCTTGTGTTCCAAATTTCCCCTCCTTCTCCCTACCCTTCCCCTCGATGGCAAGTAATCCAATATTTCTTAAACATGTTAAAATATATGTTAAATCCAATATATGTCTACATATTCATACAACAATCTTGCAACACAAGAAAAGTCAGATCAAAAAGGGAAAAAATGAGAAAAAAAATGCAAGCACAAAGTATGTGTCTGGAAATCTTCCTAGAAATCCCAGTTGAATGTCATGTGAACACTATCCCAAGCTTAAGAGTAGACAGAGAGCAAGTCTGAGCAGTGCCCACCACGTATAGCACCAAGGAAACAGAACTGCACGTTAGATAGATGGAGGTTTAGGTAATCTCATCAGCCTGAAATTTCAATGGAAAATCTGTCAGTTTGATGCTATGTTGTATTTCCTGAGACAAAAGTTAGTCATCTCCAGGAAGACCAAGGGAAAAAAAAAAGTGTTTTATTCCTATAGCATCCACTCAATGAAGCCCTTGTAATTTGTGAATTGAGTAAGGTGGTAATGAGCATCCCCATTTTGCAGAAGCAGAAACTGAGGTTCAATTTAAGGTAAAGAGACTTTCCTAAAGTCACAGATACTAGATACGGAAGAGCTAGTCAGTGAATGCAGGACTTGGGTCATTTTCCCCTCTGTAAACGCTAGTTTTCTCCTGTGGGTACTCAGGAAGGAAAAGTTTGTATCTTTCTTCAAAAAGGCTTGTGAAATCACAGGGAAAAATAACTACCTTTGGAGTAGGTCTTGAATAGGAAGGAAATCGTGGTTTCAAACTGATTTGTCAAGGAGAGGGCAGAAAATACAGGCCCCAAGCGGCCAAAAGCAGCCCCTAGTGTAAATATCAAAGTTGGCTCTGCCTACAGGGCCTGTGGGCATGTAAATAGCTGAGTTCTGTTCTTTTAGCCATTCTGCTCAACGGTCCCACCTGGCCCAGGCAGAACTGTGCAAGTAGGAGACACAGAAGTGATTAGTGGAGACAGACTAAATAGGCCAGCAAAAAAATAAAATAAAAAATAACAATAATAGCATCTCCTAAAACTCTGGTGGTCGCCAAGCTGCTCCAAGGAGGTTTCGTCTCCCTGCTACAAGAGATACACCTTCCTTGGTAGACAATTTGAACAAAAAAATAGCAAGAAACCAGGGTGAAGAGAACTAACAAAGAGAAACAGGGGCCTCTTTTTGCTTTGACCCTTCTCAGCAGAGAGAAGCTAGCTTAGGGTTTCCAGGTAAAAGCATGATTGGAAAATAATAATCATTACTACCACCAAAAACGCAGGCTTTTTTACCAACTCCCCAACACAATTCACCACCCTACCTTCTTCTCTAACCAGGAGCTCATAAATGATACCCTGCCATGGTTCATTTAAGCAAAAAATCAACCAGAATTCTGTTGACCTGGGGCAAAAAATTCCCTCATTGCAATCCTGAAAAATAACATTACATCATGTTGCCCATGTCAAGTTTATAAATGGGCAAGGGGGGAGGTAGGGGTGTAACCTGACACTATCAAAACACTGGCCCTCTGAGAAGAAAAAGGGCCATTGTTGTGAGTTGTCAGCTCTCCTTCTTGCTGGAGGTAAAGTGAGATTTGAGAAAATGTTAGTGGGAGGCCAGGCCTAGAACAAGCCCTTGCTTCCTCTGCCTCAAAAGCAATCAGGCTGTCTCCCTCCAAAAAGTACCTTTCTCTTCTCTGGGGAGCATCTAAGAGCTAAATAGTGCTCTGAGAGAGAGAGACAGAGAGACAGAGAGAGAGAGACAGAGAGACAGAGAGAGAGAGACAGAGAGACAGAGACAGAGACAGAGAGAGACAGAGAGACAGAGAGAGAGAGACAGAGACAGAGATAGAGAGAGAGAGAGACAGAGAGACAGAGAGAGAGAGAGACAGAGAGAGACAGAGACAGAGAGAGACAGAGACAGAGACAGAGACAGAGAGCGAGAGAAAGAGAGAGAGAGAGAGAGAGACAGAGAGAGAGAGACAGAGAGAGACAGAGACAGAGACAGAGAGAGACAGAGACAGAGACAGAGACAGAGAGCGAGAGAAAGAGAGAGAGAGAGAGAGAGAGAGAGAGAGAGAGAGAGAGAGAGAGAGAGAGAGACAGAGAGATTGGATTTACAAAGTTAACTAACAATTTTATTTGAAAAGTGACAAAAAGGAAAATAATGGAATAGAAAGACAGTGAGAAAAGCAGGCCCAGGAAGTACAGCCTGAAACATAAGAAGTTCTGATTCTAACAAAGAAAAACAAACCCAGATTTTGAAAATGGAGTATGGGGCAGGACACAATTTAAGAGGAGAGAGAAAAGAAACAGCAAAACAAAGAACCCTAGAAAAAGACAGCAAGATACAACAGCCCAGAGACAAGAGTGCTGCCATGGGCTGACTAAAGACATTTTAATAGGTAAAGGGGAAAGGAAAAGGGAAAAGGATTTATGGTGGGAGAAAATTCAGAAAATAAAGACAAATGAATGGAAGCCGGCCTGGCTGGGAAAAGGAGTCATTCTTTTTGTCAAATATTGTGTACTCCTTTTCTTGGGCTTGGAGACAGACATGGGTGCTGCTCAAATGGGAAAACTGTGATCAAATCAAGACGGGGGCATTTCACACCGAAGTCAGTTCTACCGGCCCACCCTGGATGGGGGCCAGGGAGCGCCGACCCCCCTCTCATGTGCCAAGAGGCCACAGAGACACAAACGTAGTGGTCAAACTATAGTGGCCAGAGGTGAAGGAAGAACAGAGCTGAGTTCTCCAGACTCCCCTGCTTTTCTTTTTTGGCTTGCTCCTATTATTTTTTAGCAACATTTATCCCAGCATCTCCCTCTTCTCCCTTTACCACTCCTCTCATCCCTTCCAGGCCCAATTCATCAATAGTTAACAGAACTCTGGCTACCCACTGGGTCAGAGGAGGCAAAACCGTTTGCTTTTGTATTCTGGCCACCACATGGGATTACGAGCATAATCAAACAGAAATCCCCTCCACTAAAGTGAAATGTTGCCTATGGCCCCACACTTTTTTTTTTTTTCCACCAAGGGAGCTTTCCCACACTGTCCTGGAGCCAGCCCCCTCTGTGGTGCAATGGGCCAAAGGGGAGGGAGTTGAGACCACCCTCTAAGTTCTGTGTTTGCATTTAACTTAGACCTTAGTCTCTTGGAGCGTCTTTGTAGCAGGGAAACTGCTACCCAGCACCGGCAACAGTGTGATGATGCTGTGAGGTGAACCACTGTCCATGGGGAGTACAGTGGTAGAGAAAGGATGAGGTTTGTAAAAAGGAAGTCCCAAAGGAGAAATGAACACATCTGAGCTCACAAAGCACGAGTCAAGGCAAAATAGAAAACAACTAAGACATGGGTCCTTCACTAAAGGGTAGAGTGACTAGACACAAATCCCTGACGGCTTGATCCCATTTGTTACCACTCACCTTTACACCATCTTTCCCCACTTATATTCCTCTGCTCCTCCCCTCATCTCCCTCCCTTCATTCTACAAAAACACAGAGAATTTAAATTTTAGTTAAAAATGTTTAGTTTTTAGTTCAACAAGTATTATGAGCACCTAACACACACTATCTAGAAAAATATCCTGGCTTCAAGAAAATAAAGTAAATTCTTTTAAAAGAGGAATATCCAATGTCCAATAACATGTCTGAATTGTTGATGTCAAGAGTTTGATCACTGTATCAGTAAGGAAAAACATTCTGGTTACTGTTTCAGGTAAACAGAAGAGGCAATGTCCCCAGTTGCTGATAGGGTAAAGTGAAGGGAAAGAAAAGATGTGGAGGGGATGATTTTATTTTATTTTCATTAAACCTTTTTATTTTTCAAAGCATACACATGGATAATTCTTGGACATTAACCCTTGCAAAAGCTTGTGTTCCAGTTTTTACCCCCTTCCCCTAACTCCTCCCATAGATGGCGAGTAGTCGGATATATGTTAAAGATGGTAGAAATAGATGACAAATTCAATATATGCATACATATTTATACAATTATCTTGCTGCACAAAAGAATCAAACCAGAAAAAAAATGAGAAAGAAAAATAAAATACGAGCAAACAACAACAAAAAGAGTGAAAATGCTGTGTTGTGAGCCACACTCAGTTCCCACAGCCCTCTCTCTGGGTATGATGGCTCTCTTCATCACAAGATCATTGGAACTGGCCTCAATCATCTTGTTATTGATAAGAGCCATGTCTATCAGAATTGATCATCATACAGTATTGTTGTTGAAGTATATAATGATCTCCTGCTCCTGCTCATTTCACTCAGCATCAGTTCCTGTAAGTCTCTCCAGACTTCTCTGTATTCCTCCTGTTGGTCATTTCTTACAGAACAATAATATTCCATAACATTCATATACCACAGTTTATTCAGCCATTCTCCAGCTGAGGGGTATCCACCCAGTTTCCAGTTTCTTGCTACTGCAAAAAGGGCAGCCCCAAACATTCTTGCACATGTGGGTCCCTTTTAGGAGGTGGTGATTTTAGACAAAGTACAACTCAATCAGAGAATTATGGAACCCTAGAGTTGGAATGTTTTGCTGATGTCACTGAGCCAAGTGACAGAAAAGAGCCTTGAAGTCAGTTATTCTGATTACAAATTCAATGGTCTTTCCATTACTCCGTGCCACCATATTGCTTTCATTTTTAGCAATTCGTCTCAACTTTAAAGCTTTGTTTTGTTTTGTTCTGTTTTGCTTTTCAAGCATGTGCTTCGATGCACCTAGGTGCTCAGGTAGCCACACAAACAAATGAGTACTAAAAAGGGACCAGTGTCCCTCACCATCCCAATCCACTAGGCTCCTGGCCTGATAGGGATGGAATATCCCTGACCACCACCACATTGCTCTGTGATCCCAAACAAAGTGAGTTAAGCTTTTCCTCTGAAAAACATCACTCCCAAAAGTCAGGGGCAAGTCAGGGAAATGCTGCCCGGGCAGGCTGACACCCTTTGTTCTAAATTTATTTTCTCATTAACGTGCAAAAGGGGGATTTATTGTTTCAAACAATGTCTGTTTCCTATCAAGTCTTCCCCCCATCTCCTTTCCCCTCTAGACAGTGCAGCCCTGACTGCTCCAGACCAGATGTTTTCTATTCCAGAAAAGAACATTCTCAATCACCCCCACTCCCTTATGGCCCACTTCTCTCCCCCCATCACAATTCCCCCAAATTCCTAAAATTCCTTAAGTTAATAGAAAATTAGCTAGAAAAAGAGAACTGTGATTCTGTACTGACCAAAACAAATCTTGATTGTCTCATTTTCTGTCATTCCTCCTGAGTACCTTCAGTACCCGGGAAGGTACCAGTCTAGTTGGTTCTAGAAAATCTCCAAACAATGGGACAAAGACTGGTTTAGCACAGCACTGAAAAATATCCTAGGGAAGATAACCATGAGCTCATGAGAAACTACTCTTTATGAGACATTATCTTTCAGCCATGTCAAATTTGGAGAGGCCCCATGATTTTTGCAGAAAACACAAGAGAGAGATCTGAGTTCTACTTCCAATTCAAATGATTTTTGCAGAAAATACAAAAGACAGCTCTGAATTCTACTTCCAATTCAAATGATTTTTGCAGAAAACAAAAAGAGATCTGAGTTCTACTTCCAATTCAAATTGATTTTTGCAGAAAACACAAAGAGATCTGAGTTCTACTTCTAATTCAAATGATTTTTGCAGAAAACACAAAGAGATCTGAGTTCTTCTACTTCCAATTCAAATGATTTTTGCAGAAAACACAAGAGATCTGAGTTCTACTTCCAATTCAAATGCCAAAATAGCTTTGGAGATTTGAGCAAGTTACTAATGGTATGTATCTCAGTTTCCTCATCTGTTCATGAGTCTCAGAACCAGGACTCCCTGGATTCAAAACCTACCTCTGGACATTGGAAATGTGAGAACTCTCATTGCTCTCATCAACTCTCTTAGATTATGAAGTTGTAGAGAAAGGGCTGAACTGCATTGGTAGGCTCTATATATCAATTAAATCAAAAACCCAGACTCTATCCCCTCACAAAATTCATATAAATTAGTATAAAAATGAGAGAATGTAAAAGACTTAAAAAAGAAAAAAGGCTAAGACCAAGTACATATTTGATATATTATATGAAATTTGCTAACTTTGACTCTGCATTGTCTAGCATATGTACAAACAACACAATGATTACTAATTTTTTTTTTTTGCTGAGGCAATTAGAGTCAAATGACTTGCTTGTGGTCAGTGTTAAGTGTCTGAGACCAGATTTGAACCCAGGTCCTCCTGACTTCAGGGCTAGTGCTCTATCCACTGCACCACCTAGCTGCCCCATGAGTACTGATTTTCACAATGAAATGGTTCAGACTATTCAAGATCATGAAAGGACATCTAAATCCTGTGGGAATAAGAAAAAATTCAGTATTTAATGATGCCCATTGTAGTATTAGAATAACTATAATGACATGATTAGCAGACATAACTGAAAAGTGACTGAACAATAACAGTACCTAGATAGATGCTGAATGTGAAAGCTGGAAGCAATTTCAGCAATGACTTTAGCAAACCTATAAGCAAAAGGATTACTTGTTAAAAAAAAAAAAAAAAAGTAAGAAGTAGTCATCCAGTCTCTGAAGGAATCTAACCAACTCTAGAGGTAGCCCATTCCTCTTGGGAAAGCTCTTGTTGATGCTGTTTACCCACTACCACCACCAAAAAAAAAGCAGAATAAGTACAGTCAAATCTGACTAATATGAAATAATTCAGAAAGCAGCAGCCCAGTACCAATGGAATGAATCTGGAATCAGAGCACAATTCTGCCCTTTACTTCTGGGCAAGACACAACTTCTCTGAGTTTTTGGTTCCTAATTGGAAGGGGTTGACCTAGATTCCAACTCTAAATCAACATCCTATGATGTTATAATCCTCCAAATCAGTCAAAAAGTGTAAAACTTTTTTGATGGAAAAATGTAATTTCAGAACACTCTGAACACTAATTGCTAATTTTTTAAAAAGTATTATCAGACCTGCTTTAATAAATAGTAACAAATTGTGATTAACACATTGATTGTAAATTTTCAAATAGATGCTACCAAGGTTGTATAAAGTACTGAAAATTTTGTTTCGAATGCAGGATGACTTGTTCTCCATTCCAAATCAAATTATTAATGTTATCCAAGGCAAGTCATTTTAACTTTATGGGTATTATTTTCTCCATTTATAAGATGAAAATACTAGACCAGTGATTACTAAGGTGTCATCCAACACCCAAAGTCTGTGATTTTATGAGTCTAATTTAAATTAAGGATAGAACTTCCCACCCACAAGGTACTCTACAATGTTTGTTGACAGATTAAATTTTATTCATTTACTCAGCAATCCCCTTTCTTATAGACAGAACAAAGGCAAACATTCGCTCTTTGATAACTGGTTTATTACAAATTTTGGTTAGTAATTTCAAATAAGTGTGATTTGACTGTACTTGATTTAAAAAAGGAGTTCTAGAACCTGGGATCCAAGATTTTTTTTTTTTAATTGATAACTGTATTATGATATAAATTAATTGCCTTTATAATTCTATCTTGTTTTATTCATTTATAAACATTATTCTGAGAAGTGATTCATAGGTTTCATCAAATTACCAACAGAGTCCATTAAAATATTAAAAAAATGTTAAGAATTCCTGCTCTAGACAGAGAAAAGACAGATCAATCATGGAACAGCAATTATCTGTTGGATTTACCTTCATGCAAATCAACTAGGCAGATAATTTGCTTTTTGTTGTATTAAGGCAAAATAATATAGAACAACAAATAAATAATAAATGTAATGCACAACGGGCTGGTAAATATCATGTTAACATACGGGGCCTGCTAATTGGATGAGCTTGGGAAAAATCCTTAACCTTTCTGGGCCTAAGTTTCTTTATCTATAAAATGGGGCATCGGACCAGAGGAGCAATAATGAGCAAGGATTTAAGTTCCAGGCGTTTCTGACACATGTCAGTCTTTCTCTCCTGGGTAGACCAAACAATTCCAACTCAGCTCTTGAGTTTGTTCGGATTTGGTCAAGAACGACTTGGTCCTCCAGTAGGCCTAAAAGTTCAAATAAGAGACTGTGGGCGGGCGCCCCACCTCTCTCTTCTTGCTGTGGGAAGGAAAAACTTAAAAAAAAATAATTGTGTGCATCAACTGGGAAATGGGCAAATAAAAGGTGTAAATGAATGAGATGAGGAAGAGGTGGACATAACTGGAACTGCAAACATGAATGCGATAATACTGTTCATTAAGAAACAGTGAAAGGAATTCAGAGAAATGATGGAAGATTTGTATGAAGAGAAAAAACTGGAACAAGGAGAAAAAATTAAATACATGGAGATATATATATATGTACATATGTATATGTATGTGTGGGGGTATTTGTACATATAATTTGCATATTGTCTATTGGTGTGGAACACATGAGAAGGAGACTAAAATGCAGCCAAACAGCATTAATTACAGTAACTAAGTTTGTTCCCACTTAATGAAACCCATGCTTCCCTCCTCGTGGCAGAAGGGAAGGAGGCATCTACAGGGGCAGAATCTGCGGCCCTATGCAGTCAGTCGGTGATAGATTTCGTTGGACTGTTTTTCTTTTTATTATAAGGGAGAACTCAATGAGGTGGGGTATATGTTGGGAGATTACTGTGGTGTAAAAAATAAAAGGCATCATTAAAATTTTAACCATAGCATAAAAACCTGATGTGTTTATCCAGAGATGCACACTACCCCAATTCTCCAGAGTAACTTAGTCATGTGAAGAGCAAACCCGATTCCTTTAACAGATGCAAGGGGAGACGTCTCTGCCTCACATTCCTCAGTCATCAAGAGATGAAGAAAACAAGATGATGTCTCCTGGACAAAGATATCCGCGCCTATCATCTCAGCAAAGTTCGGCAAGGAAGAGCAATTCCTTACGCAGGGTAAGATCATCCAGATGTTCCCGAGTGCATATGACAGGAAACTGATTCCCTAAACTCCCAGAATGCTTCAGGGTCCCCTCAGCGACATCCACAGCCCCCTCCCCTTCCCCAAAGGGCTGAAGACATCCAGGGAAGTTCGGGCATATTTGGACTAGCCAAGGTCACGAAGTGAGGGTCGGCACCAGGATGTGCCCTTGGATTTCCTGACTGTGCAAGTTCCACCAGCCTAGATGGTGCAGCGGGGGTCTCAAGTCAGTCTTCTTCCTGAGTTCAAATGGACCCTCAAACATTTCCAGTCAATGTTTCTAGCGTTTCTAGGCAACTCTTTTAAGACTTTTAAGTGGCAATTTTCTCCCCCAGAAATCCCACGTCACAAAATCACAAACCCAATCCCTATAGCCACTTAAAAGAGCACTGCTGAATCCATAATATTCTGACACTGTGCTCCCCTCCCCCCCATCAACTTTCTAAGGACAACTATTATTGTGTGTATTTGGTGGGGAACAAGGCCCACGATTTTTTTTGAAACTTAACAGAATCCTCATGCTCAGAAAGGTTGGGAACCATTGTATTAATCCACAAAGGAAATTCTCCAAGAGGCAACAACCCCTGGCTCTCAGAGCAGGACAAAGAAAGACACGGTTTGTCCAGGGTCGCACTGCAGAACTGGGAGCTGAACACTCTCCAGGACTGCTTCCCTTCCCTCCAAACTAACCTCAGGCATTGAATCCTGAACCACCCAAACTCCTCCCAACACATAGTTCCTCTGCTTCTTCTAAAGCACCATTCAAAAATATAAGAATCAGCCCTGATATGAAAAGGTCTGAGGAAAAGAAATGACTCGGCCGTATTTTGGAATTTGCTTTCTGCTTAGGACTAGAAATTTTCTTATTGTGAATCAAATCTTGAGCATTTTATTTTTTTCCTTGTCAATTCCTTTATGAATATTTTGATGCAATATTATCAAGTTCAAGAGATTAGGGCAAAATGAGATTTAAAGGGTAGAGAGGAAAAACAATGTAATTCTTGGCTTCTTTTTTGTTTTTTTCCCCTGAGGCTGGGGTTAAGTGACTTGCCCAGGGTCACACAGCTGGGAAGTGTTAAGTGTCTGAGATGGGATTTGAACTCGGGCCCTCCCGAATTCAGGTCTGGTGCTCTCTCCACTGCGCCCCCTAGCTGCCCCCTAGTCTTGGCTTCTTAACACTTACAAACCTTAGGAAATTTTGCAGGGCAGGATCTCAAAGTACTAAGTAGATTGCGAATGCGTGCTTTGAGGTATTTCTAGGGAAGAGGGAGCTCTTGGTGAAAAATTCAGGTCATGGGGGATTGACCAATGAGAGCCTCCTCTGGGAGGACACAAGGGGCTCTCATAAGTATTTGGCCGGCCTGCTTCTGGAAATTCATTGTGACATGCAATGGAAGGAGCCGGCTCTCAGTTTCCACTTCAAAGCACACACAGTATTCTATGACCTTGTTCTATCCATTAGTGGAAAGGTAAAGAAAAGAACTTTTAGCTTAGCCAGAACTAGGAGTACACAAAGGAAGAATTCCCTATTTTTCCTTTTTTGCAGGTCATCAGGCCCCTCCTGAGCTGAGCCACCTGTGCAATAAGTTGGGGACCACCTCTCTGGCCTGTGGTACAGGGCCTTCTAAGATGTTTAAAAAAAGTTGGAAAAACCAATTCTCAAAGTCCAGTTGCTGAGACCAGGAAGGAGCCTATCCCTGAGAAGTGACCCACATCACTAAAC
This sequence comes from Sminthopsis crassicaudata, assembly GCF_048593235.1. Lineage (NCBI taxonomy): Eukaryota > Metazoa > Chordata > Mammalia > Dasyuromorphia > Dasyuridae > Sminthopsis > Sminthopsis crassicaudata. The sequence continues at coordinate 52,211,659 of NC_133620.1, read as the reverse complement.
CCAATGTGGAATCCATCCCAGGGCCAAAACATCGTGCCATCAAAGCTGCCAATCATTAAGCTGCATTTGGAAGCGATTTGGGGGCAAATGTATGGTAGCGACCATTTTAAATCTGAAAGTACTCTCCCAAGTACAACATGATAAAGAGAAGAATGATGGCTTGAACCCATAGCATTCGAAAGATACCCCAAATGCAAGATGAAAGCATGTTTTTGTTTTTTTTAGACGTGGTCAATGCAGGAATTTGTTTTCCTTGATTATGCATATTGATTACAAGGGTTTTTCCAGTTGTTGTTTTCTCCCCCCATTTGGGGTAAATAAAAGGGAGAGAAACTAAACATTTGTTAATTGCAAAATATAAATAAATAAATAAAATCTGACATAAAAAAGAAGCTTTCCCAACTCCTCAGATCCTAAGGAAGAAGATGCAAGTGCTTGGAGGGGGTCCATCCTGCCGGTGTTTGAATTGGAATAGGGTTAAGGTCTCCTGAACCCTTGCTTATTTAAAATCAGAGAATCTTAGAATTGAGAGGGAATTTGGACTTCAAATTGTAAATATGAGAGGAATGATAACAACATATACCAGGGAAATAATAATGAGGGTGGTTCCTGAAAGACTGGAATAACCACAATCTAAAATGCAAGGAAATCAGCAAACTGAGGAGAGGAAAAAGGCAGATTGTTCTAAAGGGTCAACTAAAATATAGATGGGTCAGGGGATAAATCGCCAGAGTTAAAGAAGGGAACTCTCACACCTGTATCTAACTTTACAAGCTAATTGTTCAAATAGGTCTTAAAAAGTTATTTGGGGATAAAGTTCTGGTCAATAGAATCATTTTTACCATAGTAGGACATCTGTTCCTGAAATTAATTCAGAGCACGTGGTAGGAATTCACCATATATTTCTTGAATTCAATCCTACAATGAAACTTTTTGGAAAAATGTCTTTTGTAAAATTGTTTGCCCAATCTAGATGTCTTCCAAGGAGGTTTAATTAAAATGAGAGAGGATGGGGGGGCAGTATACTTGTCCATTTCATTCAGATTCTATATATAAAATCATAAATGTTCTAGTGGGTCCCCAAATCCAAGCCCACTAGAACAAAATTATGATTCTTTAACAGTTACAGGCCTCTAGCTGCAAGCACCCTAGGTCATGGAGCTCAAATTATTCAGTCCCTCCCTTTTTGCAAGCATCAGTTCCGACCCTGGCTCCACAGGAAAGGAAGAAAATAAACAGAGAGAGAGAGAAAGGAAAACAAAGTCTTTGCTTCATGCAGGAAAAGAAAGATAGGCCTTCTTAAGCCTCATTATATCCCCCCCCCACCCGTTGCTTCTTCTTTCCTTTTAGAAAAACCCAGAGATCAAGGAGAGGGACTGAAAAATGGGGAGAGGTGATAAATGGGGGAGGAAAATAACAGAGCAGAGTAAAAAAGAAAGAAAAAATAAAAGGAAGTGGAAACCTGATACTTTAGAACTTGGGCCCCGGAGTCTGACTTTTCTTAACCCAAAGTGCCAACCTTTGGAAGCACGCCGGTTCCCATCATAGCCTTTTAATAACTATTCATATACTATACCTCTAATTTATAACCACTTAGAAGCAAACCTTCAACAAGAACCTTGCCAGAAGTCAGGGAACATAAAGAGGCCTGAGAGGGACAAGGGGATCCAGGAGATCCCATAAAGATTCTATCACTTCCCCAGCATGACCCCTTGAACCAATAAGGAGAGACTGATGGAGAGGGGTAGGGAGGCATGTGGCTGGAGAAGAGAAGGAATGTGCTTGCAAGGGGCAAGCTTTTTTTATTTTTTTTAACCCAAACCAACATTAACCCTCGAAGAAAAAAGACACAAAGATTGTGTGTGTGTTTGTGTGTGTGCATACTGGCCCCAAGGAGATACAGGAGACACACAAAGCGATATCTCTATAGATGTAGATTATATTTATATATACTGGCCCCAAGGAGATGCAGGAGAGTGATGGAGGGCAAGGAACTCTCACCACACATGGAGACCCTTCATTCAAATACCTTAAATAAAACACCCTCCCCCTTCCCTAGCTAAAACAATAATTACAAAGGAGGCTCCTTGGCGGCTACTCCAGAAAGCAAATTCAAAAGGATTTTCAGGGTAAGGGAGGCAGCAACCCTGAAGTTCTGTCTCAAGTTCCTGAAACCTAAACCTGGATAATGGGGGGGGGGTGAGGATGGGGGGCAAGGGGAAGGAAGGATGGCTGCAGGGGGAAGGGGTGGGGTGACTAGAAGGAGCACTTTAGATATTAATTTCAGCAAAGCCAGCTCCTTCATCTGCTATGCTTTGTTTGGTTTCAGCCCATCCCATTCAAGCTGTGAGTATCCCAGGGTTTTAACCAAATGGGGCCTGGAAACTGGTTAAGCAGCTTTTAAAGCAGGAGCAAAGAATAGGCAATCTTAACAAAACACTCAGAGTCCTGGAAAGACACTGCTTTAACACCCCTTGCTTGGGCAAGGAGGAGAAGGGAAAGAGGGGGGCTAAACAGATTAACTTTTAACCAACAGATTTAACTAAAGAGATTAACATTTAGGATTAACTTCAGTGTAACACAAGAGCCAGACAACCACATGAAGACAGATGACTGAGGGAATGCCCACCATTCAAATTTAGTCTTGCTGTACTGAAACCCATGGATAACTGCTCTAAGGAGTCAGAAACCACGGGAGGGTGACTTCCCTCCCCACTTGTACATCCATAGTCTTCCAAGTGTGGGTTCCTTCCGTTTCCCCGGGAAAGATGATTTCCCCAGGCCAAACAGGACCGATTTTCAGGATGTGTTAGGGACCCGAAGCCAAAAATTTTCCTTTGAGCCAGTTAGGTCCATTTAATCTCCCCATAGGGCCAAAATCACTATAGCAACTACTGGGAAAGCTCAATATTGTTGAGGGATGTGTAGGATGAGGCAGAACATTAAACCACTGACTTCTTTTCAGGAGGGTCTAAAACTATCCTAACTCTTAGCTGAGTTTTTTACACATACACACACATAATCTCTCTCCCTCCCTCCCTCCTTCTCTCTCTCTCTCTCTCTCTCTCTCTCTCTCTCTCTCTGCCCCTTTATCTCTCTCTCTCTCTCTCTCTCTCTCTCTATCTCTCTCTCTCTCTGTGTCTCTGTCTCTTTCTCTCTCTCTCTGTCTCTCTCTCTGCCCCTCTCTCTCTCTCTCTCTCTCTCTCTCTCTCTCTCTCTCTCTCTCTCTCTCTCTCTCTCTGTGTGTCTCTGTCTCTTTCTCTCTCTCTCTGTCTCTCTCTCTGCCCCTTTCTCTCTCTCTCTCTCTCTCTCTCTCTCTCTCTCTCTGTCTCTCTCTCTCTCTCTGTCTCTCTCTCTCTCTCTCTCTGTCTCTCTCTGTCTCTCTCTGTCTCTGTCTCTCTCTGTCTCTTTCTCTCTCTCTATCTCTGCCCCTTTCTCTCTCTCTCTCTCTCTCTCTCTCTCTCTCTCTCTCTCTCTCTCTCTCTCTCTCTCTCTCATACACACACCCTTCCATGTGCCAATAAAAATAATACACAAATTATCCTGATTCTCTTTTACTCTTAAATGCTTAGCCTGTTGGTCATAAGGTCATAAGTGTACCTGAAAGTTACAGGTCTGTAAATAAGCAGTTTCTGGGACAAAGTTCTATAGAAAATATCACTTGGCCCTATCTTTGTCCTCCTTTGTTTCTTCAAGGGGACACTATTGAAAGAAACATAGTACAAGGGAATATGCAATGAATTTAGAGTCAAATTCCAGAAATGTACAACTTTGAGCAAGTCACAACTCTCGACTTCAGCATCTCTACTGTAAAATAAGCAAGTTTGACTAGATAACCCTTTAAGGTCCCTTCCAGCTCTATATCCATGATTCCTGGATACCAACTTCACTGTTACACATTGCTGATCCTTCTTAAGGTAGCATCTTCTCTTCTGAAATTATTATAATTTCTCCTGTATATATCTTGTTTGCCCATAGTTATTTGCATGTTGCTTCTAAGCATTAGACTGTGAGCAACTTTCCATAAGAGATTACTTTTGTCTTTCTTTGCATCCCTAGTACTGATCACGTAGCCTGGCATACAGTAGACACTTAATAAATACTTGTTGATTGGATTAAGGGACAATGATGGGAGTAGTTTATTTACTAGGCAAGATTAAAGGATGAATCTGCTGGGAGTTTCCCTAATTGTGACCTTAATGCTTCTGATCAATTCAGAAACCGTCTAGTAGAAAGAAAATGATAATACTATTTAATATTTGTAAAACATGTCTTTTTGTCATATTAATTATAATAATTACTATTAATAATAACTACTATTTATATAGTGATCTAAGGTTTGTAAACACTTCACCTACATATGTCTCATTTAAATCTCATAACAGTCTAGTGAAATGGTTATTATCCCTATTGTAAAGATAAGGAAATAAGCCCAAAAAAGGTGAAGATCCTTACAACTAGAAGTAGAGTTCCAACTTAGGTTTTCCTGATTTCCCCTGTATTATCTTCATTGATTCTTACCCAAATATTTAGTAGGAAGGATAGGGGATTTAATCAAAGTATCCCACTTGGAAAAAATGGTAATTATATCTTCTGTCTCCAGTTTTAGTAGGGCTTTTTCTAGACATTTATAACATAAATGGTTCCTACATCAGGTACCAAAATGATCCTGCTAATCCACCAACAGGGCCTGTACTCTGGGTTAACACTAACAATGTCATTTGTACACTAGAGCACCTTCACCAACCCAACCCAACATCACCATTTTTAGGGGTACCTGGCCTGAGGAGGTCAGGCAAGGGTTAGGAAAGAAAAGCAGTGACAACCTGGCCTGTAGGGGATGAACCAAGGAGCTCTCATCTTCATTACAACAACGTTCCTAGCTAGTTCCTAGCAAAGGCCCCAGGTTTCCTTCAGTTGGTAAAGGCCACAACCTTAGCAGAAGTAGCTGGGCTGATTTATTGCCTCCAGTTGCCCCAAACCAGTAGTCACGAATTAGAGCCTGCTTTGGGAGAATTGTTCATAAAGTCTGAAGTGCGCCCATATTTAACTTTCTGTTGGCTTCTTTTAAGAGCACAGAAGGTTTCTTAGACAAGAAAAAGGAGCCTAGACAAAGCCTGCTCTTTACTTAGCAAATGGGAAAAACGAAGGCCAAGAGATATTTCCAGCCTTCCTAACTTCAGCAGTGGACTTTTAGAAGGACATGACCCAGTTTATTCTCAGCTTTCTTTGGTATTTCTGTTACATAAGCAGGACAGAGAGACAGAGAGAGAGAAAAAGAGGAAGAGAGAAAGAGATAGACACAAGACAGAGAGACAGAGAAACAGTAAGAAAGAGACAGAGATTCAGAGAAAAAGAGACACAGAGAGAAAGAATTCACATAGACCAGGCTTTCTGAATTCAGTTTCCAAACTTTGAGTTTCTTTTATTTTCAAACCAGGTACACACACACACACACACACACACACACACACACACACACACACACACACCCCCCTCAGCCTTATCCTCTCCTCCAACCACGAGGAACAATCTCCCTCCAGGCAGCTTTTGTATGGCTCAACCCCCAAAAGAAAAATGATGAGTTTGAACTATTAACCCTTCTCCAGAAAGGACTGAAATTAAAAAGAGCCTAGTGACAAAATATTCAGATGGGAATACTGTAAAAATAACCAGCTAAATATTTGCCTAGCAATTCCAGACTCCTATGAAGAAAAGAGAAAAGAAACAAAAACGGGGGGAGGGAAGAGCCTGGATCTCTGTCTGTCAGGGAATGATGCCATAAAGAAAGAATTCCAAGACTTAGAAAGAAATGAAGCTCATGATGGATGTCAGAGGGGAGGCAGGCGGGAGTCGGGATGAGATGCAGTTTGGGATGGGTGAGGGGGAAGGGGGAAGAAATGAAATCCTACACTTTGAGATAAGGCTTCTAGCAGTGACACCCCGCTTGGCTGAAAAGTCAGGAGAAAAAGAGATAAAGACAGAAAATGGGCCCTAGAGTGAAGAAACGCCATGTTGTCTCCTCCACACACTTAAAATGCTTTTTCCCCTGGAGAAACAGAAAGGAAGCTTAGCTTTTCTGTATTCTGAATTATGAGTTTCCAATGGTTTTTTATCTCTTTAGGTGGGTGGCTATCTTTGGTTCTTGTCTTTCCATTCTCTTGTTAAGCCAAATGAGAGACCCACAGCTTCTGCTAAAAAATAAATAAATAAATAACTTTCCAGGTAGACTCTTTAAAATGTCAGGAAAAAGCAAAGGTGAGGAAAAGGCAGAGGACAACTATGAGAATCAAGGAGCAGATGAACACATGGTCACATTCTCCTCGCGGTGTAACTGACAAGAGAGCATTATGGCAGCCTGAAGTCTCCTATGATGGAAATATGATCATTCAACTTGTTTAAGACTCATTTCCATGAATCTAAAAAGAGAGGTTGGACTAGATCATTCCTGAAGTCACTTTAGCTCCAAGAGCCTATTAACTCCCTTTTGAAACACTATTAGGTCGCAAGCATTAGAGAATAGAAAGAAAAAGCATAAGAGATTCATCATGTGTCTTTGCTACCACCAAAAAGCAGACCGCAGCTTTTCACAGTTCCCCAAAGAAATCAGCTAAGAAATCAAGAAAGAAGTGCCCAAAACTCAAGCATAGGAAAAGCATCCTTAAAAATCTAGATAAATATCCAGAAACAATTTGGATCAGTTTTACCAGAGTCCAGAATTATTCGTTCTCAGGATGAGGGTTATCATAAATTTCCACCAAATATTCTCCCAAGAAACTGAGAATATCAGTATGATTCCAAAACCTCAAAAGAAAAGCTTTGACAAATCTATTCATAAAGATAAAAATCTCCAATCTGAGGGAGAATGTTAAAAAAAATCCCTGAAAGCTTACTGTCAACAGATTTCCCCATCAGGACTCGTTGATTTTAATCCTAAATATAGGATTAATCCTGGCATATTTCTCTCCTTTCTCTCAAGATGTAACAACAATGATATTAATAATTAATAATAAAGTAGCTATTATGTATTTTGGGCACCTAGGTAACAGTGGATAGAGTGTCAGCTCTGGAATCAAAAAGACTTATCTTCTTTAATTTAGTAGCTGTGTAAATTGAGCAAGTCACTTAACCTTATTTACCTCGGTTTCCTCATTTGTAAAATAAACTGGAGAAGGAAATAGTAAAATATTTCAGTGTTTTTGCCAAGAAATTTCCAAACGGAATCACGAAGAGTAGGACATGAATGAAAAATGACTCAACAATAAATCTAAGACCAAGAAATTTGGAAAAGATTAGCCTTCAGCCAAATTTTACTTCAATTCTTCACTGTGGCAGAGTATGCCATAGTAATATCTCTGAGTTCCTGAAAGGCAATGAAATTAAAAAAAAATTCTGGCAGGTACTATCATGGCAAAATATAATAAAGCAGCAAGGTTTTAAATAACAGGTACTGTGCTAAGCACAAGGGTTACAAAAAGAAGCAAAAAATAACCCCTGTCTTCAAGGAGTTTACATTCTAATGGAAAAAGACAAAATACAAAAAAGAGTCAGGAAGTGGGGCAGGATGTGGAGAATGTGGGGAGTGAGAACATGGTGTTAAGTCTAGAAAGTCAAAGCAGAGGCAATGGATGAATGACTGGCCTGGACCACTACTCAAAATGGAGACTAACTTGAGTATCAAAGTATTTCTGGAAGAAAGGTCTCACATGATTGCTACTTGCCTGGAGCAAAGGTGATGTTTCAGAGGAGACAGATGAAGAATGCAATTTTCCTCAAAAATAGTATCCCTTGGTTACAAGCCCTTTGTAACATTGGGTTTGGGGATTCACAGGAGGGCAACACAAATGCAGACTCAAGGCATTTACCCAGTTGTAATTTATTGACATTAAAAACAAAGGCTACAGTAAGAATGCATGTGGCTTCTGCAAATGTAACCACTTAGGCATCCCAGCTCATTCTGTTCCAGGGCTACACTTGCTGGACACATTCAACCATGACCCAGTCCATTCTTCTAAAATTGCCAACTGACCCTGAGCAGCACACCATCCTTCCAAGTGCCCTTCAACTCTCAGGTACCTTCCTGAAATATACAAGGGTAAATAAGCTATCCGAGTATGTTTTTATTGATGCATCGACTCATAATTTAAGTAAGATCCATGCCGTTAGGAATATATTAATTAATAGCAATGATACTTTAAAAATAATTAAAAGTTAAGCCAGATAAGATGCACACCGGGGGCTGTTACAATTTTTTCTGATACACCTGTGCATTCACTCATCCCTCTAGCTGTTATTATCCTTGTGTTCCTCCTACCCCATCTGGGGTAAGAGACCAACTCTGACTAAATAACCATTTATCCTAAGAGCTGAAGTGCAAGATACTTAAATGTATACATGCAACAGTTGTGATTTTTCAGCAAAGTATTAACGGCATCGGCAAAGGGGAGGAGAGAATATGGGGAACAATTCATAGAATTACCGATCAGCTGCTTAATACACAACTGAAGAGAGGAACACTTGAGTTTACGCTGTCAAAACAACATCCCAAATGGAAGAAGAGAAGGCAAGATAGGTATATATGGAGAAATGGGTGAAGCCCTCAGCAATTTATTTAATCCTCTTTAAAATGGGCAATGTAGTTGGGGAATAGGGATACAAGAATGTGTTTATATAGTTCTCTGAAACACTCAAATCTAGGGAGCAGAAAGTAGAAATCAAAGGGTCAAAGATCTCTTCCTTTTTAAACTTACAATCCTATTATCCTATGAACTTTTGATAGCTGGTGACATCATGGACAGAGTACTGGGGCTGTCGTCAAGAAGAGCCGAGTTCAAATCCAAACAATTACTGGCTATGTAACCCTAGACAGGTAACTTAACTTTTGCCTGCCTCAGTTTCCTAAACCTTAAAAATGGGGATAATAACATCACCCACCTTTCAGGGTTGCTATAAAGATCAAATGAGATAATATTTGCAAAAAAAACACTTAATACAATGCCTCGCATGTATAGGTGCTATATAAATGCTTATTCCCTTCCCTTCCTTCTTGATACCTTCCTAAGAAAGTATGGAGAGGAGTGAAAAGTCATGAAACTAGACATCACAGAGGGAAAACAAAACAAAACAAAAAACCCAAATCTATAATATTTTATGATTGCTTTTCTAACAAAGATGATTTCTATCATCTGGGCAGGTAGGCCAAAAATAACATAACACAATAAAACAAAAAATTAAAATTAAAAAGGCCTATTGTTTACATTTATATTTAATTTAAAAAACCACTTGTAATGACCCTCAATATTTTCTCCTTATCTTTCTATACTATCAAGAATTTTAACTGAATGATAGCTGACATTTCAATTTTCAAAATTCTCTAAATTTATAAAGCACTAATAACCCATTATTTTGTTTAATACTTAAGAACCCTGGGAATCCAAGTAGTGAACATACTACCCCCATTTTGCCAATAGCAAATACATATATAAGGTGGAGAGAGTATAAAATTTGGAGGGAGTAGGGCCTTTGTCCAACTTTTAGCTCTAATACTAGGTGTCATCACAGACAATGGATTTGACTCTCTGAGCCTCATTTCCTCAAAATATTAAAGGGAGCCTAATGCATAAAATATCTACTTCAGTATGTTGTTGTGAGGCTCAAATGGCATAAATAAAATTTTAAAGTTTTTTAAAATAAATTTCAATTATTATTATTGTTACTGTTATGTGATTAAGCAGGCCCGGACCTGAGTCTTCTGTTTTGAAGTTCAGTGCTGTTTCTACTACATTATGCTCACTATCTAAATTTATAATATTAAGTTTTATGGACCAGAGTTTGCAATTTTTGTTAAATTTTTTTTCCTGGCCCATGCATAAAATATTTAGGCATAGCTATTAAAACATGAAATAGCTTTCACCTGGCTCTACCCTGATTGATATTATCCTATTTAACAATTATATGGCTGTTTGAACAGTTTGCCATTATATATTTGGCCCTGAAACCGTTTATGAAATTGAGAGGGAATGGGGCTAGGATCTCATTGATTCAATGCCATGGGACCTAAGTGGTCATGAGCACTAGAATGAAGAGCCAACTTTAGGGGAAGATACATAGGTGAAATCACAGCAGACTTTCTAAGAAAGAGATGATTTATGTTTAGGGACAGATATGAGGTACATCTTGATGTGAAGGCATACAGCTAGTCTTGATTATCCCACCTTTTTAAACTGAGAATTCTCAACCTGGAGGTGAGTCTGTCCTGTTGGCTCCTCCACTGATTGTTGCGTACCCACTTGTAATTACCATTTCAGGAATTATTTAGGATTTTCATATTCACTTCCCTCCCCGTTTTGCTTCCTACTTTCTACTTTTCTTACCTCTTAACCCATGTGATGGACTTTTCTTAACCCATATGGGGGACTTTTCCTCAAACTTCTCTTCCCAAATGTGTAATTTTCCTTCATTAAAATGTAAGTTTCTTGAAAGTAGGAATTGTCATTTTTTTTTTTGCTTGGATTTTTATTTTTAGTTCTTAGCACAACCTCTAGAATTAGTAAAGACTATCAGATCTAAGTTAACTTTAAGCTATGGGCATGGCTTCTAACATTTTAGTTTTGACCTTTCTCTCTGTTCCTCCCTTTCTCTGCTGCCTGGTAACGGAGCCGTTCCTTCTGGGTGTTACTTCTATCCCTTCCCTCTCCCCTTTCACAAAGAAAAATTATTTTGGATTTGCTTCCAACATTCTGAGCAGGTTTGTGAAGACCTCCATTTTTTTTTTCATCTCACCACTTCCATTCCCAAAGGTTGAGTAAAGTATATATATAGAAGGCTTAATCACAATCTTTTCATGCTTTTTACTTTGTCCCTTCCTCTCTTCCTCTGTGCTAAGAAAGTTCATATAGATTTACATTACTACAGTCTAACCCCCCCAAAAAATTGACTTATTAATAATTTCTTGTCATATATTTTCAGTATAATTGTTAAGGATTCTATTTCATTCTCTTAAATTGTGCAAAAAATTCCCTTATACTAAGGATATATGTAGGTGACTCCCACTAAATACTCGCTCCAATGGAAAGTTGAGTGTGTGGGTGACAACTCAGCTTTATAGCTTTTGCAGGTATTATATGACCCAAACCTTAAATGTGTCCAGGAGTACTACCCCCCCCCAAGATATAGTAGGCATAACACCTGGCATAAAAAATCAGGGGGCTTCTCCTTTTTCAGCAGGCATGGTAACACAACCTAATTTATTTCAGTCCTCATACCCATTGTAATAGGGTACAATAAATGTTATTCATCATTAATCATCTTCTATAAGACATTCAATATGCTTTATTTCCATTCAGTAATAGTAGCCAAACCTCATTTTTATGTCCTGTTAACTTTCCTCTTAAAATCAACGCCTAATAAAAACTTAGAAGTAGGAGACAGCAGTCTAACAGCATTCAACTTTGAAGCACCAAATTTTAATTCAAATCTTTATTTTGTGACTTCCTATCTTTGTGACTTCGAACAAATTATTAAACTTCTTTGGGGAAGGCGATGTCTCAGTTTACTCAAATGTAAAAGGGGGGGGCTAAATTAATACCTAAACTCCCTTTCAGCTAAAAATCAAATAATCTTTCTCTCTCCTCTTTCTTTGTTTCTCTTTCTTTCTCTCTCTCTAACACACACACACAGCTTCACCCCATGAATATTTCTCCAAGTGTGACCAAGGAATCCATTTTTCAAAGGATCCATTAGGTCAAAACTATTTTTATAGTAATAGTAAGATATTTTAATTTCTAATATACTAAATATTCATACATGTAACCCACATTAACAAAAGCTTTGGCCAGAGCATAAGGCATCCTCAATAATTTTTAAAAGGGCAAAAAAGTATGGCAACCAAAAAGTGTGAGAATCACTGATACAGCTAGTAAATTAATGCAGTGCTCAAGAAAAAAACAACTTGTGACTTGAGATTCCCATTCGGATTTCAGTTACTTTCTCATCTACTATCAGTCAGTCCCCCAGCCTTCCTAACCCCAAACTATGGGTTCTGGGGGAAAGACTGCTACAAGTATGAGCAGAAACCAAGTTTCCCTATTTCCATTTCATGGAAAACATAAAGAAATGAAGATTATTGCCCATCCAACCTAGTGGTTCACAATACCTCAGACTACAAACTAAACTTCTAATTCTTTGTTTTGTCCAAATACTGCACATCTTTGTGGAACTTAAAGCAATGATCTGAGCATAAGCATAAGTCTTTCTTAAAGATATGCATTTTCCTCATTGTAAGTCAGTCACTCAGCTTCTCAACTTGTTTCCCCATCTACTAAAAAAGAGGTACTTGGACTAGATACCCTCAATGTCTTCCAACTGTAAATCTATGATCATTCTCTTCTCTATCACCATCATCCCAGTACACAAATTCTAACAACTCTTGATTTAATAAATCATTTAAAGTCTTACCATGCACTAAATTAAAAAAGAAAAAATAACAGAAGGGATTATCAAAGCATTAAGAGTGATTTGTCTAATGCCATCAAGTGAGCAGCCGCCACCAAGTTCCAACTCTCTCATGCTAAAGTTTTAATGATTTCCACTAGGCTTTCTTGTGGGTAATAGTGAAGTATAGAAATAGTGAGAAGGATTATCCATGCAATTCATCTACAGATTCTTAATTTTCAAGCACCTATAGAGATGAAGAGGCAAGCTGTTATTAGGTGATTTTTCAACTTATAATTTTATTTATATCTCAAAGATAAAGGAGAAATTCATATTCTTCTAACTTCTTATCAATTCTCACCTTCTACATAAAAAATGGACCAATGGGGGCAATTATACATCTACTATCTATAGTCAAGAATTATACCCATACCTGATATACAGCAGGCACTTAATAAAGGTCTGTTGACTGATATCCACAGAATTGTGAGGAAAGCATTCTGCAAATCCTAAATGGATCATGTGAATGTGAGTTGGTAATACAGAAAATGGATGTATACAGATTTAAGAGAAGACTGAAGTTTTAAGGCCAGGGAAAGAAATGATGAAAACTATCAGAAACCATCAATGAGCTAAAAACGTCCTCCTTATCCCATCGAAGAAAAAGACTGGCATAAATTCACACTATCCACAAAGTCACCTATAAAAATTGATGATTTAAACAAACACTCCTCTGTTTTGCTGCCATGATGGGGAGCCTCCCCCGCTACATCCTCCCCCAAATACCAAAAATCTCTCTCTGACCTTGAAGTTTCCAAAGCTAAAAGGATGAATTAGCCTTGAGAGGGTACAATGGCTCAACTTCTTGAGAGAGCTGGCAGACCCATAACAATTGTGCAGTGTCAAGGGAGAGACCAAAATAATATAACAGCAATTAAGTGTTTTAGATGTAAAAGGCACCTTTGTCCCAAGAGCACAAAGTGCTTTGCAGACTTACCTTCTTTCATCTTCTCATCATACAGGCCTTCAAGGTAAAAAAAACAAAACAAAAAAAAAAAAAACCCTGACTAAAAACACTCTTCCCTCAGGGAACCTAGAGACTGGAGAAAATCAGACCAGAGGAAAAGCAGTATTTAGTGAAAAGAGTAATGTGCTCAGCATCGAGGGACCATGGCTTAAATCTCATCTGTAAGCTTTCCTAGCTATGCGAAGGGAGGCAAATGATTTGACTTCTCTTAGATAATTTACTCTGTACACAGGTATCCCCCTAATAGAATATAACTTGAGAACAAGGACTGTTTACCCTTTTTTTGTCTTTGTAAATATCCAGCCCTTGGCACACAGTGTTAATTATATAAACATCAAGCGCATAGTAGGTGCTTTCTAAGTCCTTGTAAGTTGAATCTCTAAGCTTCAATTTCATCATCTGTACAATGAAAATAACCCTATCTTCCCTACCTGTGAACCCCTGCTAAACTATTGTGAAGAAAGGCCTCCAGAAAGATGAGTGGCTTTAGGATACCATTTTTTCTCTGAACAGGCTAAGACTGAGGGGTGGGGGGTCTAACCCAAGTTAGCAAACCAGATGTACTTTTATGAAGGGCTGTATAAATAGATCAGTGTTGGCCCCAAACCAATATTATATAGTGGCTAACTAGATAAAAGTAGTCTGTAAAATTTACTTTAAAAGTCAAGGGTCTTAATGTCTGTTTGTCACGTGCATTGTTCCCAGTGGGATCATCCTCCAAACAGGAATATCCCTGGGAGAAAACCCAGGTGGTAGTTTCCATAATGGGGAAGTAAACAGTAGGTAGGGAGTGAAATGAATTGTAGCAAACAGTGGTGATGACTTCAAAAGGGAATGGAGGGGGGGAAGGGGTACCTCCCTTTGTGAAAGCACCAACTGGGGAAGGACTAATCTTTATGCCACTTAGTGATCAATATTCCTGCCAAAATGGCCTCTTAAATATAGATACCACCAGAATCTCATCAGAGGAAATTCTTCTCTCGGCTCGCCCCCCACCATCCTGGAAACCATATGGCCTTACACCTTTCAGCTCAATATTAGCATCTTAGCACTGCACTTCAGAAACCTTGTTAACCCTAAGCTTCTCCAAGATATAAATGCCCCCCCCTTTTTTTTTCAATACAAAAATTTGGGGTTATAGTGCTCTGGAACACAATGTCTGAACTGAAAATGACAAATGATAGAGTGACCAATGAAGTGAAGGTTGGTGAACACAACATAAAAAAAATGAAAAATCTCAAACAGGAGGAAATATATGTGATAATGAAAAAGATGGGTTTGTTGGTTTACAAGGAAATGATTTCTTTGTGATATCAAGAGATAACAAGAAAGGCCTTCAGGAGCATGTACAAATGGATCTCCTCTCCTTCTGCCCCTCACTACCATGGCAATCTGTGGTCCATTATGGGTAAGAGTCATATACGATGAGCAGACATGGATAGGTTGAAACCTGCATCCTTGGAAGATTCTGCATCCAACCTCACGAGATTACAAATCTGATGACTAGAACTTTGAAATTTGTCTACAATTTGAAACTCCAGGCTCCTTTTCTTACAGTCCTGGGTTGATCTGAAGAAATTTGACTACCCTAACCCTTACCCAAGGGTTACCCTTGGGTAATTCTTGAGACAGGATTTTGCAACTTTTTCACCAACACAGAACTAACTAGGTTACTGAGTGAAGAAGAAAAGAAGTTTCTCTTGGTCTCCTTCCTAAACCACACAAAATAGTTACACTCTGACCCACAATGAAATGGGTTTGTGCTTATGATTCATAGATTCATAAATAGCATGCACTTCCAATAATACACCAATACCTGTCATCTTGCTAAGAGTGCACCAGAGGATGCTGATTACTAACAGCACAGCACCCCGATTTACAAAGGGTCTTCCTTTCCAAATGACTTTCCTGAGCTCACAGCTTCAAATAAGGCCTTCACAGCCAACTGAAAATCACAGAGTAGCAGGTTCCTTATCACTAGATCTAAAGCGAGTTATGTCACCACTCCTTTTTTTTCTACTTGAAGAATAGGGGAAATAATACTTCAGATAAGAGGAAGGATAATTTAAAATATAGCAAATCCCCACTAAGAGGTTAGAAATGCCATCCTATCACTTTCAAATGCATAATCTGAATCATTGTGTTGTCATAGGAGAGCCTAACACATTTGCTTTTCAGTGAATAGGTAAGGATGGCTATATGCAAATATATGCTACTAAGGCTTGGAGGTTTCTTCTCTTAGGCAGAACATATATTGTCCATTAAACCTGCTTGCACTGCAAATGTACTTAACAAGTCACTTAGTAAACTTTAGCCTTTCCTAAAGCAAAATCATTACCCGCTCAAAACTTGCCAGAGACCAAATTAATGAAGTTTTATTGCAAAATTCTTTGTAAGGAAAGCCACGATATAGAGTTGTCTTATTGTTCTATCAATTAGGAACAAAAATGCATCGTGTTCCTAAACACAGCATAGCTACCTCCTAGGAATTCAAATCAGATCGCGGTTTTTTTTGTTTTTGTTTTTTTAATGCTTCTGAGAAATATAGTTGTATCATAGCTATGGCATACATCATGAAGTAAGAAGGTTTGGATTCTATTTCTGCTTGTGATATCAACTAAGTGTGTAAGCCTGGGAATGTCAGTTATAATTTTAATGTGCCTCAGTTTCTTCAACTATAAAATGAATTGAACTAAATGAATTGAACTAAACAATCAGTGGTCCTCAAACTTTTTAAGTAGGGGGCCAGTTCACTGTCCCTCAGACTGTGGGAGGACCGGACTAGAGTAAAAACAAAAGCTCCCACTCTGTCTCCGCCCCTCAGCCCATTTGCCATAACCCGGCGGGCCCCATAAACGTCCTCAGCGGCCACTGGGCCGTAGTTTGAGAACCCCTGTGTAAGAGCCTTCCAGCCCAAATCTACAATTCCTTCATAACCAAATTCTGTTCACCCTCGCTTAGTAGGTCCAACAGAGATGGCGATAGACCCCTTTCCCTATAAGGCCTTTCTTATCCTCCTTCCCTTAGAAGCCAAAACAGGGGAATCTCATGATTTAGCCTCTTAAATTTAGAGCTTAAAGAGACTTTAAAAGCCATATGTAAACATCACTATTTTTCTAGGAAAATGAAGAGGTAACTTCTAGGTGAAGTTTTATCAAACTAGTAGGAATCCAAGGTAGGATTTGAATCTAGTCTTCCTAACAAGATCATAATTCTCTTCTTTCTTCTTAGGAAGTGGCAGAACCAAGATTTGAATTCTGATCCTGAATCTCAATTTCGGTTTTCACTATGTTAGATGAGGCGCCTTTTTTGTCTAACTTAGAACCATCCATGCACTTTGTAGCTGGCAAGTCATGGGACACCAGTCTTGGATCATCACCCCAAGAAGCAGCAGAGACAGCCCAAGGTGTGTGTGAGGAAACCTTCCTATGTTCGAAACCAAGACGTAAGCAGAAGTGGAACAAAGTATGTCATACGTACACACACGAACAAAAAAAAACTGGTAGGCCCCGTGTTTTGTGAGACAAAACTGATGGATAGTCCAAGGGGTCCAGGGCTAACATTTCAATACGAAGAAGAATTAAGTGAGGCGCCCTGGATGCACTTCATGGAACCCTCGCGGAGAGTGTAGAGGAAGACGTGAATAAGGCACCTAGATGGGGCAAGCATGGGGAGGGCTCCACAGTCACTGTCCAGGAGTGGTCGGTTAGTGAGATCAGTAATCCATTCGAGGGCTCCCCCTGCCACCCTCATAACCTAGCACTTCTGGGCCTTCCCACAATTTGGGGGAAGGAGAGGCAGGGGATGTTGGGTAAGAGAAAGGAAGGCAACCATCCTGAAAAACAAAAGAAGTTGTCAGACATTTCAGTAATGAATCCGGGGCAATCACCAAACCACCATCCCCTTCTCCAATTAAGGCAGTCAAGCATTTCTCTTTTAATCATCCTTTTAAGATGAATCTTCCAGGGGGTATTTAGCGATGACTTTCTTCTTCCTTAGAAAGGGGCAGTGAGAAGGGGCCGGAATGGAGGCAGTGGTGGGCGCTAACTCCCTTCCGCCGTGGGTGCCCCCTGAAAACCTGAGCAAGCATCTCCCTAGGCTGATGGAATTCCTTCCAGCTCAACAGGAGTCCGAATCCAACCTGTTAGTTTCCCACACGTTCCCTGCTCCCTAAATACCTCACGGGGATGTGCGAGGATGAATGAGATACCACCGCAGACAATAAACTCCTCGCCGCAGTAAACGGCTCACCTTTTGGAGGTAAACGGGCTGTTCTCCGGGCACCGGGGGATCATTTAGCACAGTGGAAAAAGTCGTTTGCTAAATGGTACTCCGGTGCCCTGGAAAGAGTAATCCAACTCTAAAAGGTGAGCCCCTGAACTCTTAGAAAATTTGTTTTCTTACTTCAGGAGCAAACTGCTTGGAGGGGCTCCAGAGAAAGTCAACCAGAGGTACCATTTTCTCCCTGCCTCTCGTTCTTTACCAAGTAAGTCCCTTACTGGCGCAACCTCCCATGCACTCATCCCTTCAAACAGAAACTAGATGAAGCAAGTCTGCAAGCGACTTGGAAATGTGTGGGCCTCCTCAGCTGTGGTCCTCCTCCTCCTCCTCCTCCTCTTCCTCCTCCCCCCCCCCCTCGCTTGTTAAATAGTGTGCGGAGTTAATGGGAACTCCCCCCCTCCCCTTCCCTGCCCTCCCCTCCCCCGGCCCTCCTTCTCTCCCCTGACCGGCCAGCCCTCCTCTCCTGGCTGGGTCCTCAGCATTTGATTCCTGTCTGTCACTGAGTGATGAGGACAAAGGGTGAGGAGTCAGGAAAAGGTCTGCGCCACTTTGTTCAGAGTCTGGATGCGAACTTTGGATGAACTCCTGGTCGGGGAGGGGGCTGGGGGAGGAGGGGGAGGCCAGGAGAGAGCAGTGGGCCCTCTGCTCATGCTTAAAAAAAAAGCCCTCTCTAAACAACAGAAAGGAGAGGAGGGGGAGGAAGGAGAGGGAGAGAGGGGGAGGGGAGAGGGAGGGGGAGGGGAGAGGGAGGGGGAGGAGAGAGGGAGAGAGAGAGAGAGAGAGAGAGAGAGAGAGAGAGACAGAGAGAGAGAGAGAGAGAGAGAGAGAGAATGTTCTTAAACTGCCCAGAAGCAGGGGGCTGGGGGAGGGGGATGCTTAATAAAATAGGAGGCTACAGCAATCCTCTCAACCAAGTCTGTGAGCCCAAGCAGTGCGTGATGGCTCAGTGCTAGATTCTTACGGGGGAGAGGGGTCTTCCTTTCCTCCCTCCCCTCCAATCGCCATTCCTTCCCTCTCTGTGACTGTAGGGAATTCCTAATAAAGCCATAGCCAGGCTTGTAAAAAAAAAAAAAAAAAAAGGCGGAGGGGGGGGAGGAGAGGAAAGGGGGAGATAGAGAGAAAGAGACACAGAGACAGAGAGAGAAAGGGGAGCGGGAGAAGGAGCTCTAAGCCAAAACGTTCCAAATGTTAAAAGTTAGAGACGAGAGAAATGTCAGAGCAACTTCATGTACTCCAGAGTTCTGCACTGGGATTCAGATGTGGTACCGGGCAGAAGGAAAAATCGGTGACCCGTCAGTCAGCCTTTCTTCTTAATTTTGTACTTTTCACAAAGGAAGCAGGAATGAATATGCAGCAAGAACTGCAGGGAAAGCTGATGTTTTATCTCTGCTCAACCAAAGCTTAGCTCAGGCCCCCTTTTACCTCCATTTACTATTGATTTTTCTGGCGTGCTGTCTAGGTGAGCGTGTATCTCACTCATCGGACTGTCTCCGTCTGTGAACCTCCCTAACCACATGTGGACGTGAGGTTTCCCAACACACGGTGATGGGTGTCGGCCTCACTCAATCACTCTCTGCTCGCCTGTGAGCACACACACAATCACTTTTGGTTTGGCCTCTGTCCCTGGGTCCTTGCGGTTGGGATGTTTCTGGCTCAGTCTGTCAGGGAAAGAGAACCAGGTAAGTTTTCCAGCAGGGAGACACAGGTAGGACATAGCCAAGGTTCTGGGGACTGCTTCGTGAAGGGCACTGACGTTTCTCTTTCAACTTCCATTAGCGCCTAAAGATTGGTCAAGTTTTGTGAGAAAAAGAAAAATACTCTTTAGATGAGGGAACAAGTGGTACTGCCCCAAATGCCTCATTTTCTGGGGGAATAATTTGAATAAAAACATATCCACTGCCTAAGAAAAAGGAACGCGAAAAGTCAATCTGCGAAGGAAAAGAGTTCCTTTAGAGTTTGTTCCTTCCTTGAGACATCAGGGTGGGGTGAAGCCAAAAGAAAAGCTCTGCATATTCTATGTGCACGTTCTATATATAAAAAAGGCATTCTCTACATCGTAACGTGCACCTAGGTGGATGGTCCAAAGTTGAAAACCACAAATTATAAGGGCCGATGTTGGAAAAAGATTTTAATCCTTTTTATTATTTTTTAATAAAAAGGATGCACTGAAGGTTTACTTTATTAGAGAATCTCCAGTATTTTGCAATATGATATATACAAATTTAATTTGCATGTAACTTTTCATTCTTTTGTTCAATAAATCAGCAAATGAGTTATCTCCAGAACATATATCTGCTGCTTAAGTTGAGATATAAGTATTCCTATGTGGAACTCTTTTATCATAGGTATGGGTGAATGGCTATTTAATTCTAATATTCTAAATGTATACCACTAACTACACATAAAAAGCACACACACACATATATATATTTATATATGTGTGTGTATATATTCATACAAACACATGATGTCCCAAAAGTCTTATTGCAGCTTTAAGCTTTAATAGCTTATTAAATATTAAATGATTTAGTATTTAATATATATTATTATATGAGTCTTATGAACTATTAAAGCTTAAAACTGCACTGACTTGGAACACCCTATATTTATGTGTTTTTCAAGATCAGAGACCTTTCATTGTCATTAATTATATGACTACTATAATTATTACCAAAAATAATGATAAAAACAGTATCACTAAAATACAGAAAGAAGATTTCAGCGGCCTGGGACATAGTAAACAAGAAAGCTTTCTCCTCCCTGAAAAATCTGGGACAGATTGTCAAGTACCTATCTATCAAGTAGCTACCCATTCTCTTTTATTTCCCTCCTCCCTGTTACAGACTCACAAGATCTAATATTCCAGTCTCTATCCCTGTAGGTTCAAATCTTTTGGAAGGCCTATCTCTGAATACATGATAACAAGTCTGGTCAGTGGGAGTTGTGCTTCCAATTGGCCATCCACATCCATCTACATCTACCTCCTTTATCTTGCTCAGGTATAATTCACTAAAATTCTATTTTTCCATTGTCTTCTCCAAGCAGGATCATAGGGTCATATTTTCAGAGCTAGATGGGCCTCAGAATCCACATAATCCATTTTACAGATGAAGAATTGAGTCTCAGAGAAGTCATGACTTACTGCTCAAGGTTACCAACGTATAAGCAGCATAAACTAGAGAGAAAGAAGATAAATGTCCTCAATTCGACAATTCATTGAGTGTTGAGACTTGCGTTAGGTTCTTGTTCTGTCAATATGCCTCTAAAAAGAAGGAAAGTTCTTCCCAAAGATGTGCTTCTGTATGTACACTCTATCGATAATCTGACTCCAATCTATCTTTCCAGGATAATCCACTCCATAGGACCATCCACTCCCTTTGAAGCAAGCTCATATACCAGCTCCTATACTTTTCCCCTGTTAGTGCTTCTCATCCCTGACAGTTTATTATATTTTTATTTTATTTATGTATTTTTGTGTGTATATGTTATTTCATCTCAATTCAATATAAGCTTCTTTGGTGGAAAGGGGTAGGAATTGTTTCATTTCTCTTTCTGTGTTCCTCCAAACAAGCATAATGCCTGGCACATTAGTAGGTGCTTAATAAATACTTGAATTAAACTCTACTTTATAGTTCTAAGCAGCCTGTCTGACTAAACACAAAGGACCAGACATCTGTCCCAACAGAGACTCTCAGGAATACAAGCATGATTAAAAGTACAGAGAAGGAACTGTAGGGATGTGATTTCACACTGAATCTGAAATAAATATTTGTAGGGATGACTCAGGTTGAAGATCACTTATATTTAGAATTTCATAGAAGTTTCAGGGATGAAGGTAACTTGGGAGATGCTAAGATCATTCTAGTTCAACTGAGAATCCGAGGATCAGCTCACACCTGGAAAGAGGGGAAGCTGGGGCTTGAACCCAAACCTCTGACTTCTAATTTCATGCTTTCCACTATTCCTCTCTGCTTCCTATTTTGACTCTTAGAAAAAGTCTCTGTTTCAAGGAATGTTTGTAGAACAAACCCATCTCCTCTGTCTATGTGGGAGTTACACCGTAAGAATAAGACAATAAAAACAGTATCCTCACAAAAATAATTTTTAAAAACAAGATAAGTAAGGAATATTGGAAAGAAATTAAAATGGAATCAAAAATTATCATTTTTTATTTTTTCTTTCCTTAAAAGAAAAGATTGTTTTTACTTAAGATGAAAATATGTGATTTTGAGTTTTTAGCGAATAAAGCAAAAAACCCTAATTAACTCTTCAACTTAACATGCACTGCTGTAGAATGGGTCCAATATGCCAAAGTTTGGGAGAGAGAGGTGGAGAATATGAGATTCAAAGTATGAAGGGGATCTAGGGCATGAGGCTTAAACAAAATAAGGCTGCTACAGAAATTCTCACTTGTGGGTGGTTCTATGGGGGGAGGAAGGAAGAAGTCACTGCAGTAGGTCAGCAAATGGCTGGTCCCAGGTTAAATCCTTGAGAAAAATTAAAGGGACCCCTTCAGCGGCTCCATGGAGGGCAGAATCCTTTAAATGTTCTCCCCTCCACCACCCAACAAAGTTTCTTTTGATGTTCCATGCTTATGGCCCCAAGTGGACAACAAAGCCTTTAACCCAGACACATATGGACTTCAATTGGGGCTACAAGGAAGGCCTGAGGAGCCCACTTTTATGCAGAAAATGTGTTCTTAGCTGGGAGTTGGAGGAGGGGTATCCCCAGGGGATGACCCTGAAAAGTGACAGGACTATTTGAGATATCACAGATTCTATCTGGCTTGGAATTTCTCCGAGGAAGGGAGGAGGGGTAGAAAGGTAGGGAGGAGAGAAGGTGGGCATTTTGCCTTTATTCCCCTCAAGGGAAAGGTTTCGATTACACATGGTCATGGGGGAGGGAGAGGAGAGAAACTGAAATCCAAACCCAAATGCATAATCTTTTTTCTTTAGTTCAGTTTTGTCCAACGATATATCCTCTTCCTTACCACAAATGCTTATGTCAAGTTACAATTTTCAGCATTTTAAAAGAGCTATCTTTTAAAATTTTAACTTGAGAAAATCCACCCTTTATTTCCACTAATCTAGGTGAGGAGAATTAAGGAGGAAGGAAACAAACATTTATTAAGCACCTGACTATGTGCCAGGCATTGCACAGAAGCACACTGGAATTGTATGGACTGAATAAACAATTTATTCCACATTTGGGAAAGAGAAAGGGGGGAAAAGTAACTTTGAAAATAAAAAAATTTAGAGTAACCAATTTGAGAACTTTTTAAAGGCACAATTTTTAGAAGCTCAAAATTCAAATTACATTTATTAAGCATCTACTATGTATATGCTCTATGTACTGCTTATACAAAGACAAAAATGCTGGCAAGAAACTGACATTCTACTAGGGTGGATGGGGAAAAAAAAAGGAGATATAATGTTACATAGGTAAATATACCAGGAAGGAAGCTGAGAAGAGAAGGAATATTAACAACTCAGGCTGGAGGTGAAAGGGCATTACGAAGGGTCTGATCCCTAGAGGAGCCAACCGAGAAAGTCCAAACGTATATTTTTGTGTTCGATTGCGATGAGAAGTTGATGAGTGAGAGAAACATGATAGATTTCTCATAGATCTCCCTCCCATGTGAGTTTGCCCAACTAACCTGGTTCCTAAATCTTATTTCTATTTTTAATTACATATTCTAAGTGCTCCTGAGTCCTTCTTGTACTTTTGCCTCTTTCTTATGATTCTCCTTTAGAACCTTCATCACCACAGATTCCAAGATAATTGTACTAAAAAGTACTTATCTCTGCTTAGGAAGGGCAGCTCAGGTTCATGGAAAAAAGAGCACTGAATTTGTTATCACAAGATCAGAATTCAAATTTTAGTTCTGATATTTTCTAACTCAATCCATCAGCCAATCCCCTCAACTTCAGTTTTGTCATCTGCAAAATGGGAATAATATTATTTGCATAACTGTAGTCCATGTAGGATTGTTGTCAGAAAAGTGGTGTGTGTGTGTGTGATACTCTATTTAAAACTATAAAAATGGGAATTATTAACTGTGCTTACACAGAGCTTAGAAGGAATTGCTCACAAATGGAGTGAGCATCCTTTTTCTATAATAAATGATCACCTCACGATCCCTAGTCTTCTATATACTTCACAACTATTCTGGCATCATAGCCCTCACATATTTTTAATTGTAAATCCTTACCACAATAAGCTCTCTTCCACACAACAATATCTCCCTATGCCGCTTCCCAAAAACAGAATCACTGCCCTGATGAACAACAGGTCTGAGCCAACAGAGCAATCTTTATCTTGCTGTGTGAGGCTATCATGTGGGGTAACACTAGGAGTGGGGCCACAATGGGATAATTTGGGGGTTACCCACAGAAAAATCACAGGGCAAATAATCTTCTGCAAAATAAATGGAAGATGGCTTTGTAGCCAACACTGGATTAACTTTCATGATATGGGGAAGGAAAGGCGTTGATAAATGAAATCAGCAATGAAAACTCTCACTCTCCTACTTTGTTTTATTATGAGATTTTTTGAGGTTTTGGTGTTTTTTTCCAAAACAAATTTTTACAACTTACTGCCTTTATTTTCTTATTCTTTTTTTTTCCTAGATAATCTTGTCCTGTATCAGGATAATAAAGAATAAAATAATTAAAGTAACAGAGAAGTCCAAAATAGATCAGAAAAGAATCTTTTCTTTTTCCCATGCTAGATAGAGATGGAGAGAGAGAGAGACAGACAGACAGGCAGACAGAGACAAAGACAGACAAAACTACTTACTAGTTCTGTGATCACAAATGAGTCACTTAACTTCTCTATAGGATCCAAGGATCATTTATCCCTGAGTGGGATCTCATAATCCGTCTTAATTTTACAGATGAATCAATTGAGGTCCAGGGAGGATATCACTTATTCAAGGTCTCATAGTTATCTCTCATTATCTTTAAAAATATGTAAAGGGTTTGCAAACCACAACTTATAAATGGCAGTGAGGATGACAGTAAATCATCATAATTTTTAATTTTCTGTTATTTCTTGGACCTATATTTCAAGAAAGGGAAGGATGTGTGCTTGAGAAAATTTCTCAAATTGTCTCCCTCTTACATTCACAAGAAATGAAGGAGTATGGTGAAGAGGGTTTTGTTTTTTTTTAGTTATATTCACATGAATTTATCATGACAGACGTACCCTAAAGCAAATTACATACAACCCTTTAAGGAAACTCCTCTTCCCAATAGTATAGTTCCTCAACCATTCTTCATTGGCTAGATTTACAGTTATATTGACAAGTGAAGAAGTCTCTAATAGCTTGACATAAAAGGAATATTTTGGTGACCCACCAAATTATCCTGTAGTGGTTGGAAAATATGAAGCATGATGATTGAGAAGTTTGAGAAGAGGGAAAAGCTTTTGCAAGATGATGGCCCATATCTTGCCAGTCCAATATCCAGGTGATACCTGCATTGCTATCCCCTCATGTCCAATAACAGACTCACTTTCACTCATCTCATCATTTCACTTCCTGTCTTGGAGCTGCTCCTGGTAATTTAAAGTGGTCTTAAAGTTATCTCCAGGCCCACACGTTATCCTGATCTATTCAAATTTTTATCAGCTTTTTCAAGTTTCAGAGCTCAAATACCTTCATAGAAATTATGGGAGTAGGAAAGGCTTTTAGAAACCTATCAGTATTCAAGAAATGAGCATGATGTGACCAAATAGCTTTAGCCAAAAGCCCCTACTTCAGTTAGGATTTATTTGGAGAATAATAAGAGAGCACTGAATTTGAAGGAGTCAAGAAAACATGACTTTCTAATCTATCACAGAGACTTAATATCTGTGTGACTTCCAGATGAGTCACTGATCCACATTAGGCCTCAGTTTCCCAAGGGACAGTAACACTATCTACTTCACAGTGCTGTTGCAAAAATAAAATAATTCACTATGTAATGCACTTTGCAAAAATCAAAACATGATATAGGATTCCTAAAAACCTTATTTCAGTTTTCTGTTATTAAAAGCTTAAAATCCATGAGGATACCCTAGTTAAATGATTTTTATTATTACTACATTTTAAATTTTTTAAAACTACATCCCCAACACAATCTCTTTTAGCTTCATTTTTTTAGTCATAAGGTTCATAGGAGAGTCCAGGATTTATTTACTAAGGAAGTGAAAGCAATGTAGTCAAATGTGTATGTGTGATACAGGTTGAAAGGGGTCACTTGTTCATGGAAATAAGAAAGGAATAATATCTTTTCCTAGAAACAGATGAAAAAAAATCTAAGAATATCTTAAATGTATACAACATTTTTCACCTCTCTAAGCAATAATAACCAGAATGATAATTCTATGTTATCTTTACAACAGAGATTCAACAGCCACTAACCCCAAATCATAGGGCTAGTTAAGTGGCAAAACCAAGGCTAGAATCTAGGTGTTTCTAAGCTCTCAGCTCTCTAAGTTCTCTCAAAAAAGTTTTCTCCTTTCCTTCCTTTTCATAGTTTTTCCAATTTCATCTAGCCACAATCTCCCAAGTATCCTTTCACTTTTCTCTTTAAAAAGCTTAGTATAGTCATTTACACCCCCTCCCCCTTCTCTCCAGATGCCTCACCAAGGACTTGGGGACATTGTTTCTCCAATAAGTCCTAAGGTATATGTGGGAATAGATACAGAAAACAATCTTAAGTCACTAGTTATAGAAAACTTATACTATATAGGAGAGAGAAGAAATAAAGTAAGTGAAAGAGTGAATAAGTGAAAGAATAAATGAATAAAAGCAGATTTTTTTTTAACAGTGAGTTCTTTAAAATGTGCAAAGCACTTCATATGCATTAACTCACTAGATCTTCACAATATTTTGCAAATGAAAAAGTTAAATCTCAGGGAACTTAGATGACTTGTTTAGGGTCATCCAGTATCTAAATATGATTTGAAACTAGGTCTTTGTGGTTCCATATCTCAAGATAATAACAATTCATTTCAACAAACTTTTATGATGTATAGTAGCACAGTGAATAAGAATGCTGGTCTGTTATACAGACCTGAGTTCAAATTCAGCCTCAAACACATCACTTCTGTGACTGAGCAAGCCACTTAACCTTTTCCAGCCTCAGTTTTCTCATGTGTAAAATGGGCATGATGCTAATTAAGAATACAATCTTGATGCTAGTATTATTATATTAATGCTTCTACTAATATTATAATTATTACCCCATAGGGCTTTTGTGAGATTCAAATGAGATAAAACAGGTAAAGCACTTCAGAAACTTTAAAGTACTACAAATAAATGCTAACTATTATTACATATAAGGCTTCAGTCTATGCGGTTTGTTTGTTGGTTTTTGCCTTTCTTGATATTCCCCAACACTAAGCACAGGGCCTGACACATAGTAGGTGCTTAATAGATGCTTATTAATTAAGAATAAAAAACAAAAATCAATATGGTAGACTTACTCTCATGAAGGAGGGGAATAGAACCTATATGGAAACAGGTAAAAATAGAATGTAATTTGAGATTGGAGAAGTAATAACAGTTGGGAGATGAGGAATGGGAAGAAGGATCTGAGATGAGGACAGTCTCTCTTAGGATCTGGGACCTGAGCTGAGCCTTGAGGGAAAGATATACAGACGTGAGCCATGATCTGAGATAGAATGACACATTTTGAGAATAGCTAAAAGTCCAGTTCAATGCAATATGTATTTAGAATGCATTAAGGGGAGTTGGTACAGTGGATTAATCACAGGGCCTGGAGTCAAGATGATTTACTTTCATGAGTTCAAATCTAGCCTCAGACTTATTAGCTGTGTGACTCTGGCAAGTCACTTAGCCCTCTGCCTCAGTTTCCTCATCGGTAAAATGAACTGGAGAAGGAAATGACAAATGTTTCCAATATCTTTGCCAAGAAAATACCAAATGGAATCAGGAAGAATCGGATACAGCTGAAACAACTGAACAATAAGAAAGGGAGTTGTGAAAAAATCTAAAAAAGCAATCTGGTGACAGACCATAGGTGGGTTTCAAAGGACAGGCAGAGGAATTG
This sequence comes from Sminthopsis crassicaudata, assembly GCF_048593235.1. Classification (NCBI taxonomy): domain Eukaryota; kingdom Metazoa; phylum Chordata; class Mammalia; order Dasyuromorphia; family Dasyuridae; genus Sminthopsis; species Sminthopsis crassicaudata. Next base: position 52,183,861 of record NC_133620.1, on the reverse strand, counting down.
ATATTTTATTTTAGGTAGTAGAGATCCATGTTAGGTCTTAGAGGGAAGAAAGATGTACACGTATCCCTGTACTAGAAAAGAGTATGGAATATTTTCCTTATATATAAGGAGAGTGGAATTATTTTCCTTATACATAAGGACAATGGAATTGTTTTCCTTATACTTAAGTTTTCCTTACACGGGTACCTCTGTATATCTATCCTCCTATTTGCAAGACATAAACTTCCTTCCTCAATGCAAAGAGTACTTATCCAAAAGCGACCTACTTCGATGACAGGAAGAAAAGATTTAAAATGTGTGTGACTCACAAGAAGAAGGGAGGTACTGGTGCAAAGGTGGCAAAAATAGAAGCTAAAAAAGACAAGGAAAAAACCTTCCTTAATATCCTTGACTCTTTCTGAAGTTCCTAACGTTACAATAAAGAAAAGAAATTAGAGTAACTCAGAAAAAGTGGTGGTTTTCTTTAATCTGCCTGTCAAAATAAGCACACGGTTTTCATGTGAAAGAAATCAGGGTAAATAAAAAGTAAAACAGATAAGGAACAGAATGCCAATCAGGCATGGATATTGAAGCCCCCATCCCCTGATTTGTGAGGCATCTCAATCTTTCCTTTGTCCACTAGTATCAGGAACCGGAAGAAAGGTATACAGGACCTGGCCAAAGTCCATTTTCCAGACAGAAAAATTATGGGACAATGAATGATGGTGGGGGGTTTTGTTACTGTCTGTCTTTATTTTTTTTAAATAAAAGAACTACAATCTGAAGGGTATCACTGGATGACAATGAGCACAAACATCGCTCGGTGCTTCCTAGGACTTCCTGAAGGGAATTTTCAACTTTGGAGAGATCTCCATGCAGAGGAATCAAAAAAATATCCCAGTTCTAACTTCAGTCCCACATATTTCACAAGTCTCCCTTTTCCCCAGCCCCGGACTTTCTCAAACCCTTCCATTTGCATCACTGGAATAGGACAAATACATGTACAGAGTAATACCTTAACCGTCCAATGGCTTCTCTCTTTCTAGGCTGACAGTCAGGACAGACAGACTGTGTGGTCCTGTAGTCAGAGGCCCCACGGGCCTTCCTGTCCCAGCAACTGGACTGTACAAGCCCCTAAGCTGGTCTGATCCAAAGAGACAGGCAGCTATTCCCTTACCAGCAAAGGGGCTGGGGAGGGCTCAAGGAGAAAGCTTTGTACGTACCATCATCCAGAGTATCATAAACCTTAAGGAGACAGGCAGTCTAATTACACAAGGCCTCAAAAGGCATTAACTCAAGCCAGCTCTTACCAGCAGGGAAAGAAGGTAGCAGAAGAAAAAAGAGAGGCGGTGGTGGGGGGGGGGGGGTGAAAATATATGAAAAAGAGGATGCTAACCATGAAAACTTAATTTGTTACAATAATGACTGCAGAATGACACAGAATGCAAAAATTGTCTACGTTCATTTATGACATTTAATATACATATGTGCACACACAAATTCAAGCAATGATGAAAATTAATTCCGCTTTTATAGAAACTCTCACTGTTTGCTTCCCTACCCACAAGAACCCTGGAGCATAGAGGTAAATTTCACCCTTCCCTTTACTATTCCTCCAGCCCAGACAACATAGCTTAAGCTGCCCAGGTGAACAAATGTCACAGAATGCCTATTCAGCAGGTGGTAAATTCCAGCTATCCTGGGAAATGCCAAGTGGTCCCAGGTCCCTGGTTTGGTAAATAGCAAACTGGACGAAAGGGGGGTAGGGATGGGGAGGAGTGCCTTCAGAAGGAGGAGGCCCCAAACAGGGGCGAAGGAAGGAATGTAATAGGAGGGGAATGAAGAGAAAGAAGCATTTTCCAGGCTGACTAGACAAGAAGTTGGAGAACTCCCCGCACCAACCAAAACCTGTCTCTGCATGTAATCACCCAGTGTGAAAATGAAATGTTACCTCAGAACGAGGATGACCTTTAAAGCCAACCTCTACCTCCAGGAGCTGAATAACAATGTCACTTAAGAGGCAAAGTATGCCATAGGAAATATTCTCCACTCATCTGGCTCCTTCTCCCTACCTCCTACATAGCTTTACTTTCAGGCTCTATTTTTCTACTCTGTGAATCTCTCTATCATGAAATTAATAAAATCAGTGTCGAATAATATTTTTCAAGAAGTTTTCAATCGGTTAACATATTCAAGTCAGGCTAACCCGACATCTTTTATTCTTGATAATGGAAAATCACTCTCTTCTTTAACACTCTTCAATGTCACCTTACTGCCTGTTCCTAGAATACCAGACCTACCTTCTCCCAGAGTTTGGCAACAACCTAAATTTTCACAGGATTCAAGGTAGAAAGCTGCAAGGGATCTTAGAATCAATTCAGTCAGATCCCTTGATTCACAAAGGTGGAAACACATATAGAGAGGCAACAGGAAGTGAATGATAAAGTCTGGTTTCAAACCTATGACTTTTGTTCCTGAATCCAGCACCTTTTCTAGTGCAGTATGTTGATTATTCTACCTTAAAATTCTCCACATAAATCTAATATTCCAGTCAAACTATATCTACCATGTACTAATCCTCAAATGCACCAGATTTCTCCCAACTTTCCTTCTTATTGTTCTCTGACTAAAATGACTTCTTCAAGCTTCTACTCATGCTCCAAGGCCTAATGTATGACTGCTCTAACTTCAGAAACTTACTCATTGTGTGACCTTAGGCAAGTCACTTAATCCTGTTTGCCTTAATTTCCTCAACTGTAAAATGAGCTGGAGAAGTAAAAGGCAAACGACTCCAGTATCTTTGCCAAGAAAACCCTAAGTGGGATCACAAAGAGTCAGAGACAAAAAGTGACTGAAGAAATTGTTTAAAAGGTTTTCCTTAAACCAGACTCAAAACTGCCATTCTGTAACTTCTACTCATTACACTTAGTTTTACCCTAAAGAATGACAAGGAATCCAAGTAAATCCTCATGTTTGTGACAGTTCTTTACAGATCCAAAGAAAATCATAATGCCTGAATTTTTGGTAAATATCTCAAGCTCCTTTATATAGGTGTTCCTTATACCATATGACTGAGTTCTGGTCATCCTCCCAATTGTCAGACGTCCCTCCAAAACACAAATAAAAAACTTTAGCACAAAGAAATGACCATACAATAATATATAAGGTACAGACAGAGCAGTGCAGAATGCACTGGCATTGAATGTCCCTTTTCTGAACACTATACTCCTGTTAATGCTGCCTAGGGTTATATTAGCTTTCTCAGCTGCTAAATCACACTGCTGAGTCACACTGAATTTGCAGTCAGTTCAGACTCCTAGATCTTTCCTTGTTAAACCTGGTTTCCCCTGTTAAGAGCTTGTTCTAATGTTTTTCAGCTTAAGTTCATAATTTTCTATTTATTTCTATTACATTTAGTCTTGCTATAGTTGGTCTATCATTATTTTGGATCGTGGTTCTGTCATTCATGAATTACCTAAACCTTCCAGCTCTATATCAACCATAAATTTGGTAAGAATTCGTAAGAATTCCATCTAAGTCTGCACTCAGATCTTTCATAATATGTTCAACAAAAAAGGATCAAGAACAAAGGTCGACCAAAGGTTTTTTACCTTTGTTGTGATGTGGACCCCTCTGACAACCTGGCAAAGCCCATGTATCCTTTCCTCATCAGAAGAATATTTTAAAATGCATAAAATGCAATTACAAAGGAGACAAATTATACTGAAATATAATTATCAAAATATTAAAAATTATTTCAAAGTCTCCATTTTAAGAATGTATGCTGTACATTAACAGCAATCCATTTAACAAAAGTATTTTATAAGTACAATTATTTAATCAGTTTTGAATTCCCCAAATTACCTATCATCCATTTTTGAAAGCATGTAAAATGATGTTAAATGTTTTGCTAAAAACTTGTTAAATGTACAGTGCTATTCACCCATTCTTATCTAATAACACTCCAAAAAAAAAAAAAAGAACAAAATAAAACAAACAAACAAAAAACCCACTAAGGTTAGACTGGTAAGACTTCTTCTTAGCTAAGCCATAATTGTAGAAATTTCCAGTAATCATAGTTTCCTTTTTAAAGTACTCAAAAAACATTTATTTAGTAATCCATTTTAGAATGTTACTATGGGTATATGTCAAATTCACTGATTTGAAATTTCTACCTTACCCAGATAACACTGATCTATCTCCAGTATCCTGGGGCATGTCTATTTTCCCTGGAAGAGGGAGTTCCTGGAAGATCATAGGATCATGGGAGAACACTGACTTTGGTGCATAAATCACCTCCTAAAGTGACTTACCACAGGGGGAATTCTGTACAATTTTTTAAAAAATTAATAATTGAACAAAGAAGAAAGAAAAGCACTTTGGAATTCCCATTATTTGAGAGCCCCCCAAAAAGCTTGACATATAAACCCAACAAAGAATGGCAGGTTTGGGTTTTCTGGCTGTTTTAAAATTTCCCATTTAATTCATGGGCAGTGATAGAGGCTATAATATATCATGTCTATCTCGCAATCATTAAAAATAGTAATAATGATGATGATGATTTCCACAATCTCTATTTACAAAAGGACAAAGGACAAGAATCAAGAGTTGTCTATACACTGGGGAGGCAGATATTATTGAATGGCCCAAATGGAAGATTTTGAGCAGATTTTCTCTGTTAACTAGACCCTCAAACCAAGCTACTGCTAATTTTTTTAAAAAAGCAATTCAATTCAATAAAAATTTAAAAGCCTACTATGTGCAATAACTTGTATTAGAAACACATAATGAAATTAAAATAGTCTCTGTTCTTAAAAAGTCTAGAATCCCTTCCCACATACAGGGGGAAAAATCTATTCTAAATATTTAGAAAATAAAACTCGATAAGGTAAAATTACCAAAATAGGAAAACCAGAAGAGTATTTTCTCTAAGATTAATTATCATTGTTCAGACTTTTGTTATCATTATTATTCTACCTTAGAAACAATAACCATAACAGCAATAATGTCATGACCATCTAAAAATCCTAGCATCATATCTTTAGAACCGGAAGGAATGTTAGAGGTCACCTATTCTAATCCTTCACATGTTACAGATGAAAAAACTGAGATCCTGAGAAATTAAGTGATTTCCCAAGAGTAGAATGGCAGTGAGCATCAGATCTGGGATTTGAAATCAGATCTTCTAATTACAAATTCAGCACTCTTTCCATCCACATAATAGCCCTATAATGTTCTCCCAGGGATAGTGAAGGTGAAAAACTGATCCAGAATTAATGATTTCAGTTCTTTGGCCTTAGGATCAAAGCCTGGGACAGCACAAATCTACAGAAGAAAACAGAAGAAAAGCAATTCAATACACACACACACACACACACACACACACACACACACACACACACACACATATATATTTGTGGTGGCAGTAGTTAACTTCCTGGCCCTCATCCTCTGCATAACAATAACAAAAACAACAACTAGCATTTATAAATATTATTTTATGCTCACAACAACCCTAAGAAGTACATGTTACTATTATCTGAATTTCTATCTGCATAATACTCCTATAATTTTGTCCCAGAATTACTGGCGGTGAGAAACTGATCGTGAATTAATAATAGTTACAATTTGTTGGTTTTAGGATCAAAGACTGGTACAAATTTACAGAGAAGTCCTCCTTATAGTGTTTATGTAGGTACGTATATATACACATATGTATATGTGTATATGTATATATATATATATATCTGTATAGGTATATATATTATATATATATGTGTGTGTGTGTATTTACATTTATATACACACATATAGACCCACATGCATGTATGCATAGATAAGAAAGATAGATAAATAGGTGGCTGTATTAGTTTTTTTTTATCCTCAACCCCATCCTCATAATAATGCATTTATAGATATTTTATCTTTACAACAAAGCTATGGGATAAATGTTATTATTCCCATTTTGCAGATGAGGAAACTGAGGCAGATAGTGGTAAAGTGACTTTCCCTTAGTGTCTGAGGTAACAACTTCGTGATTTATATAAAATAATCAACAGTGAGTGAACACAGGTAAAATGTTGAGGAAAAGCACTTGAATGTACGTAGTTTTTTTCTGACTCCAGGTCCGATACTTTACAATGACATTTAAGTGCCTTAACAGACAACCAATGGAAAGTTTATGAAAACCACAATGTTGTACTTTGATCAACCAGCCCTATAAAGTAACAATGAAACACAATAATACATAGTAGCAGAAGCTGTGAAAGGAGCAGCAGCAATAGCAGTAGTAGTTAGTCGTAATTAATAATAATAATAATAAACATAAGGATCGCCATTTCCGGTGTTGGTTCCTTCCTAGCTTGGCCCCAGCAAGAAGGGTACAAGGAGACAATAAATGTACCGTGGATTTTTTTTTAACTGTTACCATTTCCCAAGATTTTTATAAAATTAAGGCAGATTAGAGGCCCCTCTAGTTATTTCTCCGAGACAGAGGAAGCAGCCGTGAAAGAACAGGGCATGTTTGCAGAACTCAAACCTGTTTCAAATGTTAAAGAAATCAGACCAAGCTTAACAAAAACAAATGTCAGCGTTGTTTAAAGTAAGCCAAGGTTCTTTGGGTTAAAAAAATCTCTCCAGAGGAAAAATGACATGAAGGCTGCTGCCGCTGCCGCCCTCTGTAGGAATGGAGCCAAGGGAAATGGGACTTTGGATTAGAAAGTATTTGATTCATTTAATACAGAACCGCAGAGCTCAGGGAGCAGGAACCTGCAGCAGACATCACTTTGTGCCTTGTGGATTTCACTCCTGTGCACAAAGCAGCCACCTCTGGTGTCTGCACTTGGGGCCCTTGCATGCAGGGAAAGTCAGTGCACAGAGGATCTGGGCCTGCGTGAGTCCCGGAGGAGGACGAGCAGCAGCAGCTCCCATGCAGGCCACGGAGCTCCCTGGGCTAGACAGGCCACGCTAGGCAACCCAAGCCCATATTAGGAGGTTTTTAATAAAGGAATTATGGCTCCTGCATGTTTCATCTCAGGGGAATCTTCTCTCTTTACCACCCTCTGAGCAGAAGGAAGCTCCAAGAAGAGGGACAAGAGGGGTCAGCTGTGCAGGAGGAGTCTAATAAAGGATGGGGAAAAGGAGATGGAAGAAACCCGGGGGGAGGGGGTGCAGCCCCATAACACTAGTCTGTGGCACAGTGCCCCGGGGCCCAGCGGGACCCCTCAGGAAGGAGACAGAGGCTCCATCGATGAATGGAGAAATTAGAAAAAAAAAACACATCACAGAAAGAAAACTCTTGTCCCGAGTCTGAGAAATCCCGCTGACAAAGAAGCCCGACTGGAGAGGAGAAGCTGGGGAGTCACATGCCTGCCGGTCCAGCCGGTGTCCCTGTGGCCACTGCCCACACACTGGTGGTCCTTGAGATTCTCTTCACTCCGTCCTAATTTATGGAGCAATTTCTCTTACTTAAGTGGGAGGGGACAGACAGGAGGGGGGCAGCTCTGTGTGAGCAAAGGAGACCACGTTGGGGAGATATGGGAGGAGGGGGACAAGAGGTGGGCTGCGCGTTACTTTTATGTCATGGATGACATGTAAATCAGCCCTGTGGTTAAGTAAACAGATTTGATATGGGGGTTTCTGCCCTCCTTCCCCCAGCCCCCACTTCTGAAAGGCTAATTGTGCAGAGTGCACTGCGGGGGGGACTAAGACGCCTGTCTAGCAAGGCCCAGCTCCCTGCGTTATTATCCTGTCTAAAAAGGAGGCCTCACTTATTAGTCCAAGGTCATGTGACTTGCTACCATGTTCATCCACTTGCCTTTTTTTTTTTTTAAACTTACCAAAGTTTCCATTTAGCAAGGGGACCCTTTAACCCTTTCCAGTCGACTCCCCTATCACTTTTCCACCCTGACTTTCCCTCTTTCCCTAGTACTTTCTCCCTCTCCGTAACTGGCTTCATGACTAAAATGCTTACATTTATTCACAGAGCAATAACTTGATGTCATCTATGTAATTTACCCCCCTGCACTGCCCACAGCACCCCAACACCACCTCCATCCCGATCCTGCACTCAGCAAAAGGGCTAAAGGCTACAGATGCTGGAGGTTCCCATACAGAGGGACTGCAGTCCTGATGCCTTGACTTTTGGATTATTATTATGATTATTATTAATGATTATTAATATGAGTACATGGCTCATGACTAAATGCCTTCCACCCAAATATTCTCAGAAATCAACTAACGCACACAATCACACACAAACCTCTAAAACAGTTTCTCATATTAGACATGGGCAGAAATCGCATTCATGAGAAGGCATTTCCTCTGGCTCATGGCTATAGTTTTGGAGAAGCTTTCCTTGTTATCAATAAAAGACAGAGCCATAGAGTTTCAAGTCAAGTAACAATGACAATTACAGAGTGCATCTGTTGGAATAACAAACACTCTAGGACTCAAATTGGCTAATAAAAAAGCAGTGGAAAAAACCTGAGCTACAGAGAAAGATGAACCACCATATTCATTCTTCTCTGCCCTGAACAGCATACCACCAGATAAACATAAGCCTTTGTGCCCCAGCTTAAAGCAGGAGCTAAACTCGATCTTTCTAATCTCATCTACTGACTACCATATTTTAAGGAAGCCGAGTCAATGGAATGTCAGAACTGGAAGAAACCTCAAGCGCTAAGGCCTTGGAGGTTCAGAAGTTGCCCAACATTATACACACACAGTGCTAGGACACTCTGATGTAATTATTGCACTAAATTTTACACAAGTTTCCTGTCAGGCATGTAGGGGACAAGTTTTATCTCCATTTTATAGTTGAGTGAGTGAGACAGTGGACAGCAGGAAAATTTAGCAAAAATCACTCACCAACTTTGCACATAAAAACCAAGTTCAAATCTTCTAACTCCCATTGATAGGCCCTGTTTCTTCACCCCTTTCTCTCCCTTTTTTTCTTTCTCTCTTTTTTTTTTCTTTCTTTCTTTCTTCCTTTCTCTCTTTCTTTCTTTCTATCTCTTTCTCTCTTTCTTTCTTTCTTTCTCTCTCTCTCTTTCTTTCTTTCTTTCTTTCTTTCTTTCTTTCTTTCTTTCTTTCTTTCTTTCTTTCTTTCTTTCTTTCTTTCTTTCTTTCTTCCTTCCTTCCTTCCTTTCTCCTTCCTTCTTTTCTTCCTTCCTTCCTTCCTTTTCTCCCTATTACCTATGTGTCTACCAATCCATCCATCAACCAATCTATGCACTAATGTCTAATGCTTCTCCAAACTGTTACTACACCTCATTTTCAAAAGTAATTTCCAGACCAGAATTAGGTAGACATGAAAAGCAGATGAAAAAAATTTTTTTCTTTGAACCATAGAATCAACTAAATGAAATGCAATGCCTGAGACACTTGAAATCAACCTTGGAAATACATCCCACAGCTTCAATAGAATTAGTCATTTTCACAAAAAAAAAAAATAATAATAATAATGGAGGGAATAAGAAGTAGAAGAAAAAGGAAAAGAAGAGGGGAAAAGAGGAGGAGGAGGGAAGAAGAAATAAAAAATTAAAAGTTGTGATTTGTAAGTTCTCCAACCTGAATCCCCTCTCAAGAATTTTACATAAAGTCTGCTGTGTTTGCTTTTATCATAATAAGCAAAATAGCAACACCCACACAACTCACCCTCTTTTAGGGACTCTTTTAGGGACTTTTAGGGACTTTCATTAAGGGCAAGAAAACAATACATTAGGAGGACAAATCAAGAAAAGAAAGAAAAATAGCAAAAGGAAGAAAGAAGGTTAAGACATACATAATAACCACTTCAAAAAATGTTTTGTGCAGTTTTAGTGCAGAACATAGTAATAATGACCATGAAATAATATCAGATGTTTCTATTACTCTGAAAATTTTAACCACCACATAACTCTTTAACCAAATTTTTGTATTGGGAAAGGGAAGACTGGGGAGAAGGGAGGCTCCCACAGCAGGACTGCTTTGTCCTAGTTTAAAGAGCCAGCCAGAGTGCAAGGGTAAATTGGGGGCCTAATTGATGCCAAATTGAGGATTGGCCCATTTTGCAACCAGTCTGGTGTTCTTTTCTTTGAGTTCCAAGGACTTTCCCAGCAAATCTGCTGTTGAGGATCTTTTTTTTTTTTTTTTTTTTTTTTTCCACTTCCTTATGCTGACAACCTTTTAAAAACAGAGGTATGGTCCGGCAGCACCAGGTAGGGTGGGAATTCAGGGAACTTATGAACCTCAAACTACACATTTCAGGGCTTTCACAATAAACAGCAACCCACAAAGTAGGACATGAGACATGCCCAGAAGGCCTTCCAATGTGCACACCTCCCTACATTCTTCCTCCCCAAGAAAATCCCTATTCTCTTCTGGAAGAAATTCTGCTAATTAAAGACTTATTTCTTTGTTATAAGACTTTGTTCCCTATTAAAATGTAAATATACCACCCAAGAGGTAAGCATATTAAAACTTATCATTCATTTATACTTCAGTGTAAATAAGTTTACAGGATTTTGAAAGCCAGTTTTGTTGGAAAAAGGCAGAAAGAGAGAAAAGAGACTCAGCATGAGTGCAGTGGATGCATAAAGGCAAAAAGATAGAAAAGATGTCACTGAAAGATTGAGAGTTCAAAGAGAAGGGTGGGCTGAGGATCCCAAAGATCAACATTTCCTTGATTTTACAATTCTTTCTAGGGCCCCTGATTTGTATCTAGTGCTTTTTACTTAGGCTCAGTGTAACAGTTTTCCTAAACCTAAATTAAGGTACACAGAACAACAGGTCCAAGTGATTATCCTATGTCAGCTCACTATATATATATGATTCCTGCTTTCTACAATCATGGCTTCTCACTCTCAAAGACATAGTGTTTTCAATCTTGCTTCATACACAATTTCTGAGTAGGTCTCCAGAGCTAAAGGGGGAAAAAATGCCATTGGCGTTCATTCAGCTCTAGATTTTCTAGATTGGCGAACATTCAGCTCTAGATTTTCAAAGGTTATTGCCCCATTTGAAGAATGTGCAAGACCTTTGTTATCCTTCCTTGTTTCCCTGTCTTATTTTCTTTCTCAAGTGACTTCTGTCCTCTCAGACAGGTCTACACACTGCTCATTAGCACCTCCAAGAGAGCAAGGAGAGAAGAAATAAACGGAAATCAATCTCAAAACCAAAATATTGTGGGGTTTTTTGGCATTTCTGAAAAAGATTCAACAAAAAATATGGTTCAAACCATGGATTAAAAGGCAGTTTCTGAATTAGCAATGCCCAATTCTATGTTTCATTAACATGGGTAATCAAGAGGTAGCTAGCTATATTGGTGGACTTTCAACAAGCCACTGTTATAATACAGAAGATGGGCTTCAGAACCTAATTATATCATTTTCATCAATAAACAACAGTCTATTTATAGGATTGTAATAGGACTGCACTGATAAAGGAAATGCTTAGATACAGAAAAGCAAATATGGACCTACAGGATTCTTGTTAATGAATAGATATCAAAGTGCTACTGCTTAATATTTGCTAATAAAACAAGTAAATTAGGGGATCCTTGCTAACTAAAAGGTACCCACCTATCCCGAAAGAGTTAACCATCACAAGGATATGTGAAACCGAATATGTCATGTGCCCTAATATTATTACTTTCATACAACTATTATAGCATATTTTGTTTATATAGACCAGAGAATTCAAAGCTCTTTGCAAACATCTCATTAATTCTCTACCAGTTTTTATTTATCAATTGCTGCATTCATTATCTGTCACCACACCCCTCTTGGAAGGCTGAGGAGGAGAATGTCAGGGGTAATTATCTTCACAGGACCTGTGCTGAACTGAGGGACCTAAACATGTGAAATGCCATGCCCAGGGTCACAGAAGCACATAAGGAATGGAACTGGCTCAGTCCAAGTTAGAACTCTGGCCTTTGGATACTCAGATTGATGCTTTAAAATAAACAAACAATCAACAACAAAAGAAAAATAAATATAAAAGCAAAAATCAAAGCACTAATGCTGTGAGTTAGCCTGCCTGAGGAAGTTCTCAAACACTGCAGAAAAATGACTTATTTAAACCATCTAAAAAAGGATGGAACCAAAAGGTAAAAACAAAATTTCCTAACAATGATTTTAAGAACTTAGATCTCTTAAAGAAATCAGTATGTTACTTAAAATATATGCCAGCAGGGGAAATAAGCCCTCCTTAGTTTGACTGTGTTTAGTTCTATTTATTTGTTTGGAGATTTCCTTTGAGACACAAATAAAGTTCACCCTCTTCAATGAAAGCAGACTAAGAGAGAGGCTGCTGTAGTCATACATGTTACAGTAGCAAACAGCAGTGGAAGGTACCTGAGTACCCGCTGAAAGTTGTAATTATACAAGTGGGCAATGCCATCCTCAGCCCTTCCAGAGCCCTTTAATCCTTCTTTTTTTTTTTCCCTCCCTTAGAATGAGGAGATAACCACACTCATCTAAGGGTAGTCCTGCGTCTAACTGTCCATCTCCGCTGCTCCAGAGTAAAGAGATATAAGAGGCAAGCCAAACTCTCTTGGATAGTAATTCTCTATCTTCACACACACACACACACACACACACACACACACACACACACACACACACACACACACACATCCCTAACATATCCAATTCCACTTCCTTCATTTTGGCTTCAATCTCTGCTTCCCCATTCCGGCGCCAACTCCCCCAACACACATAAGTCCTATATTTCTAAAACTGACTAGAGATATCCAGACATTTCTTAGACTGTGAACCTTCAGAGAGTTTCCAAGAACTAGAGTCACAATCCTTTTCTCTCCCTTTTCGTTGTTAAACCCATTTTTCAAAATGTATCATATAGATACCCTACTGGAAAGGTTTACTGAGAAATTCATTTTACTCCATGTTTTCCAGCCTGTTCGTCCCACTGCCATAGCTCTATTGCTGGAATTGATATTTCTAATAAATAATATACTCCCTAATCTTTCTACCTCTCCATTAAAACCACATTTTTTTGCATAAAGTGTTATAATGGAACTTTATTCTTATAATTTCCATTCTTTCTTCTGTAATAATAATAATAATATAGATAGAGCTATTTTAAATCCATGGGATTTGACAGTGCCTCCTTAAGCTTTCTCATCAGAAGAGAAAAAAGCTAAGCTAGCATTTGCCTGCTAAAGACAAGTATCTCAGAAAAGTGACTCCCGCCACCTCGACTCCCAGAAGGAATCTGATCAGAGAGCACTTTAGATCATTTGGAGTTACTTCTTTGTCCCCTGCCCAAGGCCCAAAACCATCACATACATTTCTTTTGCATTATACAGCTTCCCTCCATAACACCCCCAATGCACCTAAACACACAATCTCTCTCTCTCTCTCTCTCTCTCTCTCTCTCTCTCTCTCTCTCTCTCTCTCTCTCTCTCTCTCTCTCTCTCTCTTCTTTTTCTTTCTCTCCCCCCTTCTCCTCTCCTCCTCCCTTCTCCTCTTCTCTCTTCTCCTCTCCTCTTCTCTTTTCTCCTCTCCTCTTCTCTTTTCTCCTCTCTTCCAGTGCTTTAAAGGAGAGGAAGACAGAGAAACTCCATAATATAATTGCTATATTAAACAGAAAAGGCAGGAGAGAATAATAAGGGAGAGTGTCAGAAGTGAAATACGGTACTAGGCATTAAAAAAAAAAAAAAAAAAAAACACTACAGTTCTCTGATGGGGGTGTTAATTGAACACGGAGAGAAAAAAAGAAAGAAAGAGAACAAAGGGGTGGTAAGGGAAGAAAAAAAATTTACCTCCTCCAATGATTTGATTTAACTTCGACGCAGATAATGCACAGAGGAAAAGGGGCTGCAAAGTGCCAGATATAGCTATTATGTTCTAAAATTAAAAACTGTTCACAACAATTGCAGCTATTCATTGCCAACTATAAATATTCTGCTTAGTAAACTGCACCCCCCCAAAAAAAAATTGAGTGTTTTTCCTACTTTTAAAATCTCCATGATTTTGACAAAGAAGACAAATAGCAGGGATTCAAGAGGAAAAAAAATAATTCAAGGTTTTTTTAAGAAATGGAATTTGGTTGACGCTTTCTCCTTCTCCCTTCTTTTCTCCCTCCTACCCCTGATCCTACTGTTAATATGTCATATGACAAGAAATAGTCCTTAAGACTAAAGGAAAGTCATATTAAATGGTCCCAAATCCTATATTCCGCCTGTCTTATGGGTCTCCACAGTCAGAAAGTAGTATAAAACACAAAGCAGCTGAAATATAGGCTGATTCAGTTTTGTTTTGTTTTAACAACTTGTCATCTAAGTGTTTTTGTTGGTATGTGCTTTAATCTTTATTAAAGGAAAAAAAAAGGGGGGGGTATTACAGCAACTCATCCGTATCAAAGAGATATATCAAAGAGATTCACATTTTTTTAACATACCCACAGTGATTTCATTCTTAAATACTTATCAATCAGTTGTAATTTAGACAGTGGTGTCTGAGTTGTTGTTTTTTAAAGTTGTAAAATGCATAGAAGTCAATGTGAATGAGTTTTCCTTTTTACCTCCCAAACATCCAACAAAAAGAACTAAAAATAGCACAAAGGAATAAATCAGTATCATGACTACTGTGCTTTTCTCCGAGTTATACATCTAACAGTAATCCAAGTTCAAGAATCTGGCCTGAACGAAGACAAATATCAAAACTTTAGATTGACAAACACCCAAACACCCAGCCACAGTAGTCTCCAAGATGGAAGCACCAAAATGTTCCCGAAGGCAAATGAGGGTAAAAGTAATGGCAAGATGAGCCCCCCAAACAACGAAGGAATGAGTGCGCTAACAGGATTGCTTCGGCATCTCTGTGTCGAAAAGAACGCTTGGGCAACTTTACAGACATTTTATGTTTCTCCGACACATTAACCCCATGAAAGATATGCCATCACATCAGGGAGTCTAACAGCAGCTCTTGAGTCACGTACTAATCATCTTCTGGAATTGGAGAGGTCCTTTTCAAGACATCCCAGAGAACTCCTACCTTATTCTGGAACATCCACGTACCACTGAGGGCTACTCTTTTTCCACCGCTATGGCACCTCTGCCCTCCCCATCCTCGCTCTTCAGAATACATGTCAAAAAAGTCTCATTTTTTAGCTCTTCCCAGAACATTCCCTTATCCTAAAATCTGTCTGTACATTTACTTCCTCTTCACTAATGCTAACTCACCGTGACCAATAGTTTCTACCTTTTACAGCTCACATTCTGTCAGAAAGAGTTTATTTTTGTTTTTAACCTGAAGAAAATATAAACCTTATTTTAAGCAGACTGCTCCCCCCAAAAAAACCTATAAATATGCTTATAAGGCATCATTTTTAAAACAAATTTATTCCAGCTTTAAATGATGTTTGGGGATTTTTATTCTCATGAATATAATGACTTTTTATCATGATATCACAGCCAATATTAAAGAGACAGCAACCTAATCCATATTTGTAGTGAGTCTTTAGCCACATTATCTAACTTTCATAAAATGTCTCAAATAGATTTTGATGAAAAGACTAGAATTAAACACCTTCATCACTATGTAAAATCTGAAAGTTTTGACCTGCGTCCTGGCCTCAGAAATATAATGAAGTATCTTCACATACTGTACTCTATTCAGACAGCTTCATTACATACAACTTTATGTCGCTGATTTTTGGTTTTGTGTTTTTAGAGAAAAAAATCAATTGGGAGTAGGAACCAGTTTTGATTTTCTTTTGGGGGAAGGAAACGTCAATGAGTCAAATATTCAAAGCAAATATCATCAGAGTAGAGGGGAAAATAATAAAGAATTTTAAAAGATGAAGAGAAAAAGCCAGAACATAAACTTAGCTATTTTTCTCTTCATTATCAGGAAATAAATTCAGAGCATGAAACATGTTTTTGACCATCACCCCCCCAAAAAATGCATTGAAATGTATATACAGAGTCCATATAATCTATTATACAGTCTCTAGAGTAATGTAGTTAACAGCTTCCCAATAAGGTTAGATTTTGGCAATACAACCTTCAGGACTTAAGTGGGTTGAATGTCACTGCTCAGGTGCTTTGTCTAGGTTACAAGCTGCACAAATAACATTCAACAAAGGGCTGTAGTCATTTTATATATACTTCAAGAGTCAAGTAATCACATTTCTAATCAGTTTCTCACACTTTGAAGCATTTATTTATTTATTTAAGAAAGGGCATGGGGATGGCAGCCTCCAAAGAAAGCTACCCAGTCTCCCCTCCCTCTCTTCCACCCCCTCCCCCTTTTATGTGTAACTATCAATGTATATCAACTGGGCATGCAATCATATTTATTGTCACTTTCATTCATGTCATGCCCTTGCTTATATGGTTTAGATATGAATTATTGACTGTTATGCTCCTTGTTGTAAAAATATATAAATAAATAAAATGTCAGGTACTTTGCACTGCACTAAAATGAGAGAGTCAGTTCGAAGAAGAGGAGCCTCTTCTTTTGCATACCTGACCCTTCTCTACCTCCCCACCTCCCCTTCCCACTTCTCAATCTGCCTCCTTAATTCCTTGGTCCTCCGAGGTAGGAATTTTCCCACCTTGGAAAACCAAGGGTCTGAAGTAAACAAACAATAGTATTTTGCTAAATGCCCTCCCCTAGCATCTGTTGTTTAAGAACACCTCTGATTGATGCCTGCTATTTTTTAATTGTTGCTTTTAAAATTTAAATGCCCTCCTGGGATGCCCTATAAGTGCTGTTAGTCCAAGGTTTGAGGTCTGGAAAGTAGGAAAACAACAGAATAAGTACTCTCAAGTCATTATGCCCTCCTAAATCCAAGGATCTCTCTGCCATAAAAATGATACTACCCCTAAACTAACCAATCACCTCCTCCGATATTGAGGTTTCTAGAGAGAGATCTGACAAGACATCCTGGGTTGGCTTTCCCAGTAAGCAGCTGATTTGGGCCTTTTAATTAGGAGAAAAGAGTGAAAGGAAAACTTTAAAAGCGCCCTCATTCTTAATAAGACAGATTTTACTATCAATCAAAACATGTTCTCTCCAGGAAATGGACTTTCACTTTCAGAATGTCTTTTTCCAAAAGACTCCATTTTAATACATTCTCTTTCTCCCCCACCCCCACCTCAGGACTCATATTTTAGCACCAATTTCATTAGAAAGGCAGAAAAATGGGCCCGTGGTGGGGGGGAAAGAAAAAAGAAAGTCTTCACAGTGAAAGCTACATGCTCACTCTCTCTCCATGAACATTTAGTGTTTTTGTTTTTATTTTTCCTCAGAGACAGTTGGAGATATTCCTATATGAGGGGAAAATAGGGTTAATTTGGAAAATAACCTTTCCTAGTTCACATTCATTATTTTGGAATTCTAATACTTAAATAAAAGGTGCTAGATAACTCTGATTCATTTTTTTTTTTTTTTTTTTAAGCGAGCAAGAAACTTTTTTTTTGAGAGAAAATAAGATTGTCTCTCTCAGAGGGCTAGAAATGAGCAATGTCATCTGGTCAGAGAAAGAAAGAAAATGTTTTAGAGGCTAGAAAAAGCCATCCCTACCTGTTTTTTCTTTGATTTCGCACAACACATTAAACAAGGCGGGCTTCATTCTGTGGCAGTTTAAAGCATGTTTCCTGTAAGAAAGAAACAACATTATAGCACGGCAGCTTTAGGTGAAGTTTCAAGATCAAATTGCTGATAATGCACAGGGGGAAAGAGAAATTCCAAACGTTTAGCCAAAATTATATCCTAAGCATAACTCTGTGGCATGCTCCAATTGTTTTTATGACTTAATGTACAGAGTCCCACCACGGAAAAAGAAATCATGTTAATTAAGAGAGGGAAAGGAGGGGGCTTAACTACAGAACAGAATGAACCTAAATTATGCCTGTTTATGAATAGTTTTTAAAAAGCACTTGCAATAAAGTGGCCTTCCTAAACCAATACTTCTACGGAGGGCAATTAGCACAAGCAAAGCCAAATGTATGGGTTAATAACCCTGCCCAAGCTCTCCTTCTTATTCAACATCCACAGCTTTAAGGTCTTTCTTTTTCTTTCCAAATTGAATTCATCCGTGTGTTCAAATTCATTCTGCAGACACCCCCTCCCCCCACATCCTCATAAACATAAGATGCTTGAAAGGTCTTCTGAGCAGAACTGTCAATTTATAAAATTTCAGTCCCCAAGTTAAAGACTATGAAAATGCATTGCCAGGGGCAAACATCCACATATGGGGAATAAATTCATTTCTCTATGTTCACATTATACCTCTTGTGCACACACAGCTTATTTGCAGGTGTTGAAATTCAATTATTTACAATTAGGACCTTGCACACATTGGGGGAAGAAAAGGAACCAATTCTGCCTTGTAGACTGCTTCTTTGCTTGGCTGTTTTTATGCTCAGCATGAACTTGAGGATTAAAACAATACCTTTCTCTCTATTTTTCTACGTAATTACTCATAACAGAAGGATTTTTTTTTTTAAATATGGAAACAAAATACAGCACACCCAGCCCATGAATTGAGGGACTTCTGTTTACCAACCAAAATTAACACATAAAGATTAATGTATGCCTCTGGCACTCAAAGCACATGCTATTTTTTTTTTAAACCCCTTTGAAAGTTAAAAAAAAAAAATAGATATGCAATTAAATCAACTCTTTGCTCCTAGGGAACAGAACCCAGAAGCACACTGTATGTTGTATCTTCACTGTATAGAAGTCCCACTCTCAGACCGTGAAAGTATCCAAATGAACATATGCCTTTGTACCTCAGACATTTACTACCTATTCTATATATTTCATAAATAATAAATGCCTTCGGTCAAAGAATGAATGAGAAAAAGGAAAGCTGGATAAAATGTATGCTATTTACTAAAGATACTCCTTATGCTTAGCGACCTAGGAGGAAGTAGTAAGGTGGCAATTTCAACAACCTCTTCCCGGCAGGGGGTGAAGGGAAAGGGAGAAGTGAGTGTGTCTTTCTCTAGGTATCAATGCCTTTTCATTTGTTTCTACAAAATGTTTTTAATTATCTACATATCTGGAGACAAACACAAATAATTGCACAGTTTTAACGATTGCCATTTATACACCCTGTTTATTTGATTGTGTGTATTTTGGGGAATGGGGGTAGATAAGAAGAGAATTTTTTTCCATCCCAATATAAAACCTAATGTCTCTTGCACCATTTATTTCATCGAAAGTGGTGAACTCCAAGATGAGTTTTTCCTTAGTTACTTACATACATATATATGTACTATACACATACAGGCATGCTAGGAGTATCAGAAAGATGTATAGTATCCCCTCATCTCCTTTCTTTCCCACCTCAAACTTAGTTTATTGGTATGGGTGCTTTTTTGAAACAATGTAATGAAGCAATTAGTCCCAGCTTAGAATATAAATGCTAGTGAGAACTCTTTTAGCATATCTACCATCTTTTCTTCAGATCATAAAATTATAAAAAAGTACCAATGAATTCTAGAGAACTACAACACCCCCCCCCCTTTCCATCACTCCTTTTATATTTAGGAAAGGGTCTTTAAACCTTCCTAACTTTTCAACAGCCTCCACATCCCCCTACTTCTGAGTTACGTGTTGCATGTGCTTAGAGCTAAAATAATACAATAATTCATTCAATCTAGGCTTTTTGCTCTTTCTTCTCTAGCTAGCCTTTCAAAATTCTCACTTTCTCAAAACATCACATAATCAAGCCTCAAAATAGCCAACTGATTTGAGGTTTGTCCTTTTTTCCTTTATCTTTTTTTTTTTTAAGAAAATTTCTTTAAAAGGTTTGCAAAGTTTTTTTTTGTTTGTTTTGTTTTTTTTTAAAAAAGGGGATGCTTCTGTGATTGATTCTGCTTTTCAAGGCTTTTCAAGCCAACCCTATTAGACTTAAAGTGGAAATTAGACTTCTTTATTTTGTTTTGGGTTTTCTCCCCAGGAGTTTGGGAAGGAAAAGCTTTTGGTTCGCGCTGTTGGGCATTCTCTGTTTTTATTTTGAAATCCAGTTTCCTAAAATGCCAGAGCAAGAGATACCAATTCCCTGACACAGGTTTAAGTTGAAAAAACTATACTTTTCCTTATTATATTTCCTCAAGGAGCATCCAAAAGCCCCGTGGAGTCAACATACACATAATCCAACCACGGTCTCAGTTCTGATTTCTAGCATCCTACCTTCAGGTATTCCTGAAGGAGGAAGAGAGGAAAGAACATTCTTGATTTCAGTGATTTTTTTTTGTTTGTTTGTATGTTTGTTTTTTTGGAACATAGAGAGAAGGTTTGCATCAGTGCAGCTCAGGAAACTGACCCAAATTAGAATTCAAAACCCAAGTGATTTTTCCTTGAATCTTAGAAAGCTGATCACCAGATCTACAAGCAAAATTCTATTTTTCTTCTTTCCACGGCCCATTTTCCCCCTTAAGAAAGAGCATTAAGTATATGCAAAATATTCTCTGGATAGCTGACAACTACTGACAAAGAAATACCCTGTTCCACACACAGAAGGGAGATCGTGGGGGGAAGGGAACGAAAAGAGAACATGGAAATTAGAATTTTTTTTTCCTCCCTTGAGTCATTAAAGAAAATCAAAAAGATCTGAATTAGAGAACTTATAATTTAGCAAATAAAAGTGTTCTTGGGACATGTTGTCCTGTAATGTGGGGGGTACCCCACAGGAAGATGGGGAAATGCTGTTCCAAACTTGACGATTCTGCCTTCGGTGTGACTTTTTTTTTTTTAAGGCAGTAAAAAGTGCTGAGGGCCGCGGTGTGATCAGCTGGCAATATTATCCGGGTGCCTCGTTTATGTGTTCATATACATACACACACATATAATATGTATACAGACACATCACGGCATGGACGATTACACTTTCAATAACAACACTCCTGCAAATCTTACTCCTCCGCCATGTAGTTGCTCCACAAAACGGGAAAAGAAATAACCCGAAAAAGAATGCGCTGTAGTGATTCAAATCCCATTGTTCCCCACGCCCCCTCCCCGAAGGAAAAAAAAAATAAACAAACAAATAAAACCACCCAAGAAATGAAAAAGAAAGCCTCAATCTCACCTGGCCTGCGCCTCGTCCAAACTCTGGTCTGTGATGGTCATAATTTGCTGTAAAATGTCTCCAATGTCCTGCTTTCTCCCTCCCTCCCCCTCGGTCCCTCCAGCCCCATCCTGTAAGTGTTGGGACAGGCCGGGGTGTCCTGCCATCCCCACCCCAGCATGGGAATGCATCAACCTGGGCTGATCATCCATCTCCAAAGGCAACAGCAGCCCCTGTTTCCTCCGCTTCTCCTCTGCTCGGCTCCTTGGAACTACCAAGGCTTTTTATCGTTCAAGCTGTCTCCAAATCCTTTTCAGAATAAAGGGGGGGGGGGAGACCAAAAAAAAATCCCTTTGCCTCTTTTAGAGGATGGTGGGAGGATGGGGAGTGGGGAGAGGAAGGGGGGGCGTGAAAGGGTTGCAGGGTGAGGGTGGGGATGAGGGCTGATGAGGAAGGGTGTTGACTCCAAAAAGCAAGAAAAATAAACCACCTTCCCACTTGGTGAAAAGAAATCAGAGCTGGATTTTGGGTTGTTTTTAGTCCCGGCTCCTTTGCAAAGCAGAAATGGGCTCTCAGAGCTTAAATCTGTGGCTTAATCCTTTTGCAAATATGCATTGATCTGGAGAAAAGAGAGGAAGGCAGGGGGATTGCAATGCAAACTTTCCCCCCCACCCCCCGCCACCCCCCACCCCACCCCCAGCCAGAGTGATCTCAAAGGGGGTGGGCTGTTGCAAAAGCCAGATCTCCCCCAGCAGCGGCAGCAGGCAAAGCAGAGAGAGCCTCCCTTCCTCTCCGTGTCTCTGCAAACTCCAGCAGCCCCTTCTGCCTCCTGCTTTTGTTTAGCTCAGGCTCAGGACTCCTGAAACTGACACAGAAAACCACAGCCGGAGAGGAGGAGGAGGAGGAGAAGGAGGAGGAGGAGGAGGAGAAGGAGGAGTGGGGAGGGGGTGGAGGGAAAGCGGGGAGGGGGGAGGCGGGGAAGCTGGGAAGCAGAGGAGGAGAGAAGGAGGGGAGGAGGGAGACTGGGTCCCCGCCCCCCTGTCCTGATTGGCCATCTGAGAAAAGAGGAGCCCCTCCTCCTCCCTACTTTCCTCACATCACCTCCTCCTCGTCCTCCTTCTCCTCCTCCTCACCCAGCACTCTGTCAATCAGAGTTCAGAGGTGGGCTGTAAAGGAGGCTGAGCTTACAACCGAGTCTCCGGTCCTTAAAGGTGCCACTAGTAGGATAGTTTCAATTCAATTAGGCAGTTGCCACTTTTCCTCCTAGAAGACGCAGGGTTTTTTGTTTTGTTTGTTTTTGTTTTTGTTTTTGTTTTTGTTTTTTTACCAGGACTTGAGAAGGACGTGCGTGACTTTACTTAACTGCAAGTCACGCAAAGCAGCGTGAAAAGACCCTGGACTCTGTTGGGTAACAGTCCCCCAGACCCCCAGCCCCTCTCAGCCATAATGCTTTAAAATTCGCTTCTCCTCGGTCCTCGGAATCCGGAGGGGTAACTTAGGACGCTAGTCTGACCATCACCGAACAAGAGCAAAAAGAACGGATGGTCATTCTAAGTAGCCAGATGGACAAAATCAAACGTATGGAGGATTTAGTCACAGTAATAAACAAAAGGCTTGTTGCATCAGAAGTAAAATAAGGACAATAACACTAAACAATGCTGAAGAAGCACAAATCTTAACCAGCAAGATTCGGTCACATTAAAAAAATCCAACTTTTCTCCCCATCCACGCCTTCCCCTCCACTGCTGGAAAAATAGTTTCTAGAATTAGACTCTCCTGGTACACATTTAACTCTGTATCCGAGGTTTACAAGTACTTTCCTCACAAAATCTCTACGAGAGGAGTAATGCAAATAGTATGCTCGTTTATGGTGAGGAAAAAAAATAAATAAATCAGTGATTAAATAATTTGCCCCATGTGACCCAGCTGGTAAATACTGAAGCCAGGAATGGAATCAGAATCTGACTTCCAGCTTCAAGGCTTTTTTCACTCCACCAAATCCTTAATAAGTATTAATGAGGAAAGAAATAATAAATAAGCATTGAGAGTCTAGTCCTAAATTTGATTTTTGTTTATTTTTTAATCTAGTCCTAGAAAGCCCAGTTGTAGAGTGGGAAAAGGACAACAGATTGAGTGGATCTTTCCCTAAGTGTCAGTTTCCTTATCCGCAGATAAAGATAGGAGCTGTTGCCAAGTAGCTCTTGCTAGGTGCTTTGAGATCTTCAGATGAAAAATGTTATTCTTAGCATCAACCCATTACCCAGTCTCCGTCCTATTCATTAGCACAAAACAAGTTTGGCAAGATAAGTGGAGTGGGTAATTATGAAGGCATTCCTAAGCAGCTTTTAACAGGTTGCTTGACAGAACAGGACAAAGGCATAAGGGCATGAATATGATTTGTAATTGCAAAGTCATATTATTAACAACTGTTCTGTTTATAAGCTGTTTTAAGAATCAGATCCTAATGGAAAGTTAAACCACAATAATATACTTTCAAACAATACAATTATCATATTGATAATATGCAGGAATGTACTTTATCACAGATCTTAGTCAAGCTGAAGGACTCAGAAAGGAAATTAGCCTGAGTCTAAAGAAAATAAGGTTAAGATTAAGAAATTCAAGTTATAAAGGCACTTAAACTTCACTACAATGCAATTATGCCATAATAGTTGCATTATATTATTTGATCCTCATAACAACCCTGAGAAGTAGGTGCTATTATTATTCTTATTTTAAGGATGAGGAAACTGAAGCAAAGTTTAAGCGATTTGCTCAGTATCACACAGATAGTAAATGTCTGAGGCCAGATTTGAACTCAGAAAGATGAGTCTCCCTGCCTCCAGTTTGGGGACTATCTTTTCATCACCTCCACCACCAGAATCATCATTATAGTCATTCTGCAATGAACAGTGTTAAGTGATGTGAGGGATATAATGATGTATGTAGTCCCTGCATTTACAGAGCTTACAAGACATAAGCCATGCACTCAATTACCAAGCTTTATGGAAAAAAGTGTCATAGGAACAGTAGAAATTGTAAGAACTTATGGGGGAGTGCAGATGACAACAGAAGGAAGTGACTATTTCCAGCTGGAAGATTAGTGAAATAATCATTGAGGAGGTGGTGATGGATCTGGCCCTTGAAGGAAGGATGGATTGGAGTTGGGAAGAAATAACAGGCCAGGAGAAAGTTCCAAGAAAAGTCCAATGCATTGGGGAAAAAAAATGCATTAGCAAATAAAGGATAGTGCATGTCAAGAAGAGAAGTTGATCATAGGCTTGGGAAGAGGTTTGAGCCAGAAAATGAAGATCTTTGAGTATCTAATTGATGAGTTTGTATTTGGAACATTCATTTTCAAAAAGATCTAGTCTCAAATTCTAACTCTGATGTTTATTAGTGTGACCCTAAGCATGTGCATTCACATTTATTATTGTAGGTTGCCTCATCTATAAAATAAAGACATTGGACTCATTTTTCTCCATAATCCCTCCCAGCTCTAAATCTATTAAAATTAAAATTTAATTTTATATAAATTATATAAATTATATAAAAATATAATTCCTTCTAATATGGTATGGGGAAGACACTGATAGATTTAGAGTCAGAGGACCCAGAATGGAATTGGCGGCTCCACCATGTATGAGTTGCAGTGCTTCAACCAGAATAGCTCTCCAGTTTTTGGCTTCCTTGTGCGAGATGAAGACTTCTGCCACTAAGATCTCTTCTAATTCTAAAGTTATGATTGCATTTAATAAAGCATAGAAAGAAAAGGAAGAGAAAATGGAATAAAGGAAAGAAGAGAGAGGAATGAGAGAGAAAGGAAGAATATAAGGCAGGGAGGAAAATAAGAGAAAAAAGAGGAAAATAAGGCAGAGAAGAAAAGAAGGGAGGGAGGAAGAAAAGGAAGAAGGATGGAGTGATAAAAGGAAAAATGGAGGAAGAAAGAGAGAAAGGAAGTAAGGGATTAAGGAAGGAAGGGAGGGAGGGAAGAAGGGAGGAAGGAAAGAAGAAAAGGAAGAGAGGATGAAGGAGGGAGGTAAGAAAGAGAGATGGAAAGAAGGAAAGGAGAAAGAAGGGAGAAAGAAAGGGAGGAAGGCTTTAAATAAATGCTTGTTATCTCTATCTAGGGAAGGTGATAGTAGCCCCTGATAGTATTTTACCTGAAGAAAAGTATAATCAAATGAGTATTTTGGGACAATTAGTTTGGAAGTACTATGTGGAATGAACTGGAGCAGAGGAAGGCCAAAAGCAACAGAACTAGTTGAGAAGATATTGCCACAGTTAAAGACAAGCATAAGCAAGAATAGTGAGAACAGCTGGAAAATAAGAGATCCACAAGAGAAACAAGAAAGAATCAACAAGATATGATAATTAATTAGGCATAAGAAAGAATAAAAAATGACTGAAGTTTCAAACTTGGGTGAGAGGAAGAATGACAAGACTTTTCAAAGATAATAAAATGGAGTCTCCATCCTGACTTCAAAGATAAAGTCCTAGATCAGTTGGCCTAATCAGAAAGGTTTTCAGGTAAATTGGATAGGTGATAATTATATATCCACACAGGGTATTCCCAGACTCTATTCGTATATTATTATAGACTCTCTTCACAGAACATTAGAATGAGAGAGGACCTGAGAGAGAATATTGCCTTTTCAAGCAATTTACCAGTCAGATCTAAAAGAATGGTCCTGTTGTAATAATAGTCTGGTGCCTGCTCAGAGCCCCCCTAATGGCAGGTCCCTTGGTAAGATACTACAAGCCTCCTTCCTGCTTCCAGGAGATTTGTGAGCAAATGTCTGGTTTCCCATCAGCTAACTATGTGGTGAAGAAGAAACCCTTTGGTTACAAAAGCATTCAAAAAAGTCTGTCATCTTCTGTCACTTCCTCTTTAGGAAAACATTTGTATTTTGTTCTTGCTATAGGAGGAAATCTTTTATAAGAACTACTCAATGTTAAATGGTTCAATGGAACTGGGGTGCTAATTATAAAACCCTAACAATGGAGAAAGCATAGTTGGTGAGGACATAGTAGAAAAGAGATATCCCAACTCCTCAGTGAGTTATAGCCAGCCTGGCTTTTAGTAGTATTGTCATATTTGATAAACTATAATTCTATAATACCAGCCCTAACCTTTAATTTTATAAATTGGGTTGTGTAAGATCAAACAGTTAGTCAGATCTAGGACCTGGACTCAGGTATTCGGACTTCTAAACTCGTGTGCTTTCCATTATAAACTCTATCGAATTTCAATGACTCTACTGTTGTTACCATTATTCAGGGAGAAAATGAGAAAAGCACCTACCATGGAATCATTAGTTTCTATTGCTGGCAAATCAATCTATCCAATTCAAGGACAAAAATGTCTACTACGTGTTGTAGAGATGGAAAAATTCCAGTATTTTGCATTTTTTAAGCATTTCATACTCTTCAATGGGCTTTCAAATTGTTTTTTCTCACTTGATCCTTAAAATACTCTGCATGTTAGACAAAATAGAAAAATAATTTCCAATCTATTGGCTCCTTCACTGCTGCCTACACTCATACCAGGTCTCTCTTATTCTTTTTTTTTTTTTTTTTTTTTTTTTTTTCCAAGAAAATGAAAGTTAAGTGGCTTGCCCAGGGTCACACAGCTAGGAAGTGCTAAGTGTCTGAAAACAGATTTGAACTCAGGTTGTTCTGACTTCAGGGCTGGTGCTTTATCCACTGTGCCACCTAGATGCCCCTTTCTCATTCTTAAAAAAAAAAGTTTACTTAATCCTAACTGCCATCATATATTGCTATACTCATTTATTATCATTATTAGATATAAACTATCTCATTCATATTCATATCTATTGCCTCTCCTCTTGCTTGTTAATTCCCTTCAATCTGACTTCCAATTTCATTCTATGAGATCCTCTCTTTCATAATTTACCAAAAATAGTTTAATTATTAAATACAAAAGTAGTTACTCAGTTCTCTTCTTTCTTGACCTAGAAGCATCATTAGACACTTTTAATCATCTTCTTCTTCTGGATACTTTCTCCTTTTTCAGTTTTCATGACATTGTTTTCTCTTGATTTTTCTCCTGCCTCTGTAACCAATTCTTCCCAAGCTACTATGCTTAGTCATTGTTGTGTCCTTCTGTACACTTTTGGTTTTATTCCAAAGAGAGGAGCACTGGTAGATTTTTAACAACTGTGTCATTGAAAAAACAAATGTCTATACAGCACATTTTAAAAATGCAATCTGTATTATTAACATTTTCTACAAAAATGGAGACTTAGAAAAATTTTAATAATATTTTACATTTTCTGAATTGCATGTAAAAATAAATTTTTAGCATTCATTTTTAATGTTTATTTATTATTTTACAAAATTTTTATGCATAGGTAATTTTTTAGCATTGACAATGGCAAAACCTTTTGTTCCAACTTTTCCCCTCCTTCCCCTTCTACCCCTCCCCCCAGATGGCAGGTTGACCAATACATGTTAAAAACAGCATTCACTTTTAAAGATTTTGACCTCTAAATTCTCTCCCTTCCTCCCTCTGTCCATTACCCCTCCTCCTGAAACTATAAACAATTTGATATAGGTTATGCATGTGTAATCATGCAAAACATATTTTATTAGTTATTTGTGGAAGAAAACACAAAAAAGAAACTGCACAAAAATTAAAGAAAATGAAAAATAGTTTGCTCCATCTACATTCAGATTTTACCAATTGTTTCTTTGGAGGTGGATAAACTTTACCTTGGAAACTGGTATAAATTTAACAACTTGCTTTTGTGAGCCCATATGAGAGGGTTCCAGCAATCCAGTGACTTCCAATCACTTCTCTTGGATCCTCTTTTCTAGTGAGAGAAACTCATCTTTATTGATGAGTTCATAAGTACCCATGGATTCAATTATCATCTCTTTGATAATATCTCTCATGTCTATATATCTAGATGTTCGGGGCTGAGTCTGACTCAGATCTGTCCCCTAGTAGTTTAATTCCATTTTGGAACAAAATGAACCATTCATAGATCATCAGCAGTTAGCAAATCATTTATCCATAGCAGAAAAATATTCATCAAGAATAGGTATCTCAGGTTGATTCAGTGGGGGAAGTATCTTTGCCTAAGTTGTTTCTTATGGTCTATGATTCAAAACTCAGAAATGATTCATGGCCTTGCACTTAAGTGACCAGAAAATGATGTCAGAAACTAGAACCTTCAGTACCCTGAATCAATTAAAACTAAATGATCATCTCAATAATTTTTAAGGAAAAATTACCCCTGCTTGTATGATGAGAAAGGTTAATGTAGTCCTCCCCAACTTTATGCCTTCTTGTAAAATTTCTTCTACTTAAATGACTTTAGGGCTGTTACTGGTCAAGCATATCCTCTGATATCCAAGAAGTCTGATACATAAGCAACATTTCAAGAAGAAAAAAACTAAAGCAGAAATATAACAAGAACAAAGCAAGCAATCTTACAACTTCCTATGAAGGAATGATTGAATCTGGGAGAGTCTGTTGCGCATTCACCATGTGGTGAAAACCAGATCTTTGCAGTTAATAGTGGATTTATCAATATAAAAAAGTGCTAAAAGCAGTATTGGAAAAATCAGGACTGGAGCAAAGATGATGATGCATTTCCCCACTCAGACATTGGATTCTGTCATTAGATTGTCACTGCTTTTGGGAATATGTCATCTGTCCACAGCTGCAGGGGTCCACATTTGTACCCATTGTAATCTACTTATATATTCTGTACAGTGGGTGTTGCTAACTAAAAAAGCCAGAGCCCTTTCTAAGCCAATATATTTGAGATGTGTAAACAGTAACCATGTTTTATACAGTTGAAAAAGTGTATCTTCCCTCATTGCCCCTTACTAGGAAGGGGAGAGAGGAAAAGAGAGAGAGGCAGAGACAGAGAGATAGAGACACAGAAAGTTAACAGTTTGAGGATGACCATAGAAATTTTTATCTTGTTTAGATGAGAGTAAAAGTGGTACATTTGTCCATATTCCCAGTTCCATAAATGTATCAAGCTCTTGGCAAGAATGAAAGCATTATACTTTCAAAATTCTCCCCCCAGCAGATTGCATTAAAGAATAACAAAAAAAAATCATGTCACAACATTCTTATTGACCACTCAAATTCTAAATTAAAAGAAACAAATAAAATGTTTTCTTTAATACAACTGATAGGCAATCCTAAAATTACAATAATCTGCCTTGGGTCATATTTTCTAATTGTTGGGGCCCCTCAATCTACCCCTAAATGACTGGCTATATTTAAGTTAATAATACGACTAAGTTCTGGTGGTTCTGTAGCATTGTCATTTCCAAAAAAGTATGTAAAATAAACTAGTTCTTATTCTATTCACAAATATGATTCCCATAAAACTTGGAAGGGCTTTCTTACATGCATAGAGTCATGGTGATGATGACCATTAGCAATATAAGGATATCCATTCCCATCAAGGGCAAAAAACAACTAGTTTTCTAGAATGTGACCTTTTTACAGTGAGGGGAACATTCCTTTCTCTGTGTCCCCAAATGCAGTCCCTCCAGGCTGTTGTGAAAGTAAATTAAGTTATGAAAGGATCCCCTAGTGGAACCTGAAGATCTCTTTTTTTATCAGATTAGAAGGCCTGACAAAACTGAAGGGCCTAAAACACAGTTTACCATAATTATCTACGAGGCACAGCTTTTTATGGCACAACATACTCAATGATTTCTTATTGCTGAAAAGCTCTAAGCAGTTTATTCTCCAGTCCCCCAGGAACTGGAAGCAGCTCACACAAAAACAACCATCTTTAAAGACATACTTCAAAACAATACCAGGAACAAGAAAGTCAATTTAGGTTCATCTTCTTCTGTACTGCCTATCTCCCACTTCAGTGAAGTCCTTATGTTCTAGTCTTGCTAGATTATACCGTTTCTTCTGGGCTAACTATTGAGGAACTCTATACCTTCAAACTGCTTTGTATCCTGGGGACAAGAAAAGGATGAAAACAATTTGAGCCTTTAGTCTCCTGATTAATACACATCCCAAGGATGCTAGGCTAGTCCCCAAACCTTTTTTTTGGGAAAATAAATTTTTAACATTTTTAACAACACCATAATTTTATCTATTATCCTACCTCTTCTCTTCCTAGAGAATCATGCCATTTAATGGACAATATTTTTAAAGAAAGAAAAAGAAAAGGAAAACTGAACAGTAGACCAAAAAGTCTGATAATATGTGTAATTTATGATGTTGGTAGACCTCTCACCTCTACAAAAAGGTGGGGTAGAGGTGTCTACTCATATTTCTTCTTTCAAGCCATGCTTGACATTTTAAAAAATGATTCCAAATCATTCACTGTTGATTTCCCTTTTTTTGGTGGTCATTCTTTCCATTTATACTATTGTAGTAATTGTGTGTTCTCTATTCTTAACTATGCTACTTCATTCTGCATCAAATAATAATAATAATGTAATATTTTTACATAGTGCCTTAACATTTTTGCAAGTTGCTTTACAAACATCCACATAACACTGAGGGATAAATATTATTATTATTATTATATTATTCATATTTTGAATGGAGGTCTTCCTTACTCAATTGTCTTTCCATGATTCTTTTCATTCCTCACTTTCTTTTCTTTTTAAATAGTAGTTTTTTTTAATTTTCAAAATATATGCATAGTTTTCAACATTCACACTTGCAAAACCTTATGTTCCAATTTTGCTTTCCCTTCCCCCACTCCTTGCACTAGAGAGTAAGTAATCCAATAGATGTTAAACATGTGCAATTCTTCTATATATATTTCCACAATTATCAGGATGCCTAAGAAAGATCAGATCAAAAAGGGGGAAATAAGAAAGAAAACAAAAGCAAACAAAAAAGTGAAAATCCTAGGTTGTGATCCACACTCAGTTCCCATAGTTCTCTTTTTGGATGTACATGACTCTCTCTATCACAAATCTAGTGGAATTGGCTTGAATCACTTCATTGTTGAAAAGAGCCACCTCCATCAGAATTGATAGTTGCATGATTTTGTTGTGGCTGTGTATAGTTATCTTGGTTTACTTCACTTAGCATCAACTCATATAAGTCTCTCCAGGCCTTTCTGAAATCATCCTTCTGATCATTTCTTATAGAATAATGCTTCACTACATTCATATACTATAACTTATTCGGACATTCTTCAACTGATGGTCATTCACTCTATTACCAAATCCTTGCCACTACAAAAAGGGCTACTACAAATATTTTGCAGATGGGGCTCATTTTCCTTTTTTGTGATCTCTTTGTGATACACTGGGATATGTTGGATAGAGAAACAGATGGATCAAAGGGTATGTACAGCCCTTTGGACATAGTTCCATATTGTTCTCCAGAATAGTTGAATCAGTTCACAACTCCACCAACAATGCATTAGTATCCCACTTTTCCCACATCCCCTCCAACATTCATCACTATCTTTTCCTGTTATCTTAACCAGAGTTGTGTTAATTTGCATTTTTCTCTAATCAATAATGATTTAGAGAATTTTTTCATATGACTAGAAATGGTTTTAATTTCATCATCTGAAAATTATCTGTTCATGTCCTTTGACCATTTATCAATTGGAGAATGAATTGAATTCTTATAAATTTCAATCAATTCTCTCTATATTTTAAAAGTGAGACCTTATATATAAAAATTTCTTCCAGTTTTCTGCTTCCCTTCTAATCTTGTCTGCATTGGTTTTATTTGTACAAAACCTTTTTAATTTAACATAATCAAAATTACGTATTTTGCATTTCATAATGTACTCTAGTTCTCCTTTGGCCATAAATTCCTTCAAACTCCACAGATCTGAGAGGCAGACCATCCTTTGTTCTTCAGATTTGCTCATAGTATCACTCTTTATATCTAAATTATGGAGCCATTTTGTCCTTGTTTAGATATGGAGTGTTAGGTATTAGTCAATGACTGGTTTCTGCCATACTATTTTCCAATTTCCCCAGAAATTTTTGTCAAATACTGAGTTCTTATTCCAGAAGCTGGATTTATCAAACATTAGATTATTATGGTCATTGACTATTGTGTCTTGTGAACCTAATCTATTCCTTTTTTTATTCTTTTTTAATTAATTTTATATCTAAACTTTTTTTTGAAAGTACATATGCATAGTTAATTTTTTTTGCACCATTATCCCTTGAACTCCCTTCTGTTCCAAATTTTCCCCTCCTTCCCTCCATCCCCTCCCCTAGATGGCAGGCATTCCCATACATATTAAATATCTTATAAAATATGTTTGGGTACAATATATATGGGCAGAATGGAATTTTGTTGTTGTTGCAAAGGAAGAATTGGAAGGTAAAAATAATCTGGGAAGAAAAGCAAAACAAAACAAAACAAAATGCTCACAGTTTACACTCATTTCCCAGTGTTCCTTCTCTGGGTGTAGCTGATTCTGTCCATCATTGATCAATTGGAATTGGATTAGCTCTTCTCTATATTAAAGATATCCACTTCCCTGAGAATATATCCTCATACAGTATCATTGTTGAAATGTATAATGATCTCGTAGTTCTGCTCATTTCACTCAGCATCAGTTGATGTAAGTCTCTCCAAGCCTCTCTGTATTCCTCCAGTTGGTCATTTCTTACAGAACAATAATATTCCATAACATTCATATACCATAATTTACCCAACCATTCTCCAATTGATGGACATCCGTTCATTTTCCAGTTTCTAGCCACTACAAAAAGGGCTGCCACAAACATTTTGGCACATACAGGTCCCTTTCCCTTCTTTAGTATTTCCTTGGGATATAAGCCCAGTAGTAGCACTGTTGGGTCAAAGGGTATGCACATTTTGATAACTTTTGGGGCATAATTCCAGATTGCTCCCCAGAATGGGTGGATTCTTTCACAACTCCACCAACAATGCATCAGTGTCCCAGTTTTCCCACAACCCCTCCAACATTCATCATTATTTGTTCCTGTCATCTTAGCCCATCTGACAGGTGTGTAGTGGTATCTCAGAGTTGTCTTAATTTGCATTTCTCTGATAAATAGTGATTTGGAACACTCTTTCATATGAGTGGAAATAGTTTTAATTTCATCATCTGAAAATTGTCTGTTCATATCCTTTGACCATTTTTCAATTGGAGAATGGCTTGATTTCTTATAAATTAAAGTCAATTCTCTGTATATTTTGGAGGTGAGGCCTTTATCAGAACCTTTAACTGTAAAAATGTTTTCCCAATGTGTTATTTCCCTTCTAATCTTGCTTGCATTAGTTTTGTTTGTGCAGAAACTTTTTAATTTGGTGTAATCAAAATGTTCTATTTTGTGATCAATAATGGTCTCTAGTTCTCCAATGGACACAAACTCCTTCCTCCTCCACAAGTGCAAGAGGTAAACTATCCTATGTTCCTCTAATTTATTTATGATCTCATTCTTTATGCCTAAATCTTGGACACATTTTGATCTAATCTTAGTATGTGGTGTTAAATATAGGTCCATGCCTAGTTTCAGCCATACTAATTTCCAGTTTTCCCAGCAGTTTTTGTCAAATAATGAATTCTTATCCCAAAAGTTGGGATCTTTGGGTTTGTCAAACACTAGATTGCTATTTTTATTCACTATCTTGCCCTGTGAACCTAACCTATGCCACTGATCAACTAGTCTATTTCTTAGCCAATACCAAATGGTTTTGGTGACTGTTGCTTTATAATATAGTTCTAGATCAGGTACAGCTAGACCACCTTCATTTAATTTTTTTTTCATTACTTCCCTTGAAATTCTTGACCTTTTGTTGTTCCATATGAATTCTATTTTTATTTTTTCTAGGTCTTTAAAATAGTTTCTTGGAAGTCTGATTGGTATGGCACTAAATAAATAGATTAGTTTAGGGAATACTGTCATCTTAATTATATTTACTCCGCCTATCCAAGAGCACTCAATGTCTTTCCAATTATTTAAATCTGACTTTATTTTTGTGGCAAGTGTTTTGTAATTTTGTTCATATAATTCCTGACTTTCCTTTGGTAGATATATACCCAAATATTTTATACTATCGACAATTATTTTGAATGGAATTTCTCTTTGTATCTCTTGTTCTTGGATTGTGTTGGTAATGTATAAAAATGCTGAGGTTTTATGTGGATTTATTTTGTATCCTGCAACTTTGCTAAAGTTCTGAATTACTTCTAATAGCTTTTTAGCAGTCTTTGGGGTTCTCTAAGTATACCATCATGTCATCTGCAAAGAGTGATAGTTTGATTTCCTCATTTCCTGCTCTAATTCCCTGAATCTCTTTCTTGGCTCTTATTGCCGAGGCTAGCATTTCTAGTACTATATTGAATAGTAATGGTGATAGTGGGCAACCTTATTTCACTCCTGATCTTACAGGGAAAGGTTTCAGTTTATCGCTATTACATTTGATGTTTACTGATTGTCTTAAATATATGCTCCTTATTATTTTAAGGAATAGTCCATTTATTCCTATACTCTCAAACGTTTTTAGTAGGAATGGATGTTAGATTTTATCAAATATTTTTTTCTGCATGTATTGAGATGATCATATGGTTTTTATTAATTTGATTATTAATATAGTCAATTATACTAATAGTTTTCCTAATATTAAACCAGCCCTGCATTCCTGGTATAAATCCTACTTGATCATAGTGGATTATCCTGGGGATGATTTTCTGAAGTCTTTTTGCTAATATCTTATTTAAGATTTTAGCATCAATATTCATTAAGGATATTGGTCTATAGTTTTCTTTCTCAGTTTTCAATCTACCTGGTTTAGGTATCAGTACCATGTCTGTGTCATAAAAGGAATTTGGGAGGATTCCTTCAATCCCAATTTTTTCAGAGTTTATATAGCATTGGAGTTACTTGTTCTTTAACTGTTTGGTAGAATTCACATGTAAATCCATCTGGTCTTGGAGGTTTTTTCTTAGGGAGTTGGTTAATAGCTTGTTCTATTTCTTTTTCTGAAATGGGACTATTTAGACTACTTACTTCTTCTGTTAATCTGGGCAAGCTATATTTTTGAAGATATTCTTCCATTTCATTTAAGTTATCGAATTTATTAGCATAAAGTTGAGCAAAGTAGCTCCTAACTATTGTTCTAATTTCCTTTTCATTAGTGGTGAGTTCTCCCTTTTCATTTTCAAGACTAACACTTTGCTTTTCCTCTTTCCTTTTTTTAATCAGATTTACCAAGGGTTTGTCTATTTTGTTGGTTTTTTCATAGAATCAACTCTTAGTTTTATTAATTAATTCAATAGTTTTTTTACTTTCAATTTCATTAATCTCACCTTTTATTTTTAGAATTTCAAGTTTCGTGTTTGTCTGGGGGTTTTAAATTTGTTCCTTTTCTAGCAATTTTAGTTGTAAGCCCAATTCGTTGATCCTCTCTTTCTCTATTTTATGCAAGTAGGCCTCTAGAGAAATAAAGCTTCCCCTTATTACTGCTTTGGCTGTATCCCACACATTTTGGTATGATGTCTCATTATTGTCATTTACTTTGGGTGAAGTTATTAATTATGTCTATGATTTGCTGTTTTACCCAATTATTCTTTAGTATAAGATTATTTAGTTTCCAATTATTTTTTGGTCTATTTTCCCCTGGCTTTTTATTAAATGTAATTTTAATTGCATTGTGGTCTGAAAAGGATGAATTTACTATTTCTGTCTTACTGCCTTTGATTTTGAGGTTTTTATGTCCTATATATGATCAATTTTTGTATAGGTTCCATGAACTGCTGAGAAGAAAGTGTACTTCTTTCTGTCTCCATTTAGCTTTCACCAAAGATCTATCATATCAAACTTTTCTAGTATTCTATTTACTTCTTTGACTTCTTTTTTGTTTATTTTGTGGTTTGATTTATCTAATTGTGAGAGTGCAAGGTTGAGATCTCCCACTATAATAGTTTTGCTGTCTATTTCTTTTTGCAGCTCTCTTAATTTCTCTTTTAAGAATTTAGATGCTGTACCATTTGGTGCGTATGTGTTTAATATTGATATTGCTTCATTATCTATGCTACCCTTTAGCAGGATATAATGCCCTTCCTTATCTCTTTTAATTAAATCAAATTTTGTTTTTGCTTGATCTAAGATGAGGATGGCTACCCCTGCTTTTTTGGCTTCACCTGAAGCATATTAGATTCTGCTCCAGCCTTTTACTTTTATTTTGAATGTATCACCCTGTTTCAGGTGTGTTTCCTGTAAACAACATATAATAGGATTCTGGATTTTAATACAGTCTGCTAACTGCTTCCTCTTTATGAGGGAGTTTACCCCATTCACATTTAGATTGATTAGAATGACTAATTCTATATTGCTTGCAATCCTGTTAACCCATGCTTATGCTTTTCTCCTTTCCTTCCCTCTTACCCCCCTACCCAGTATTAAAGTTGTGAACACCACTGGCTTTTCACAGCCCTCCCTTTTTAGTATCCCTCCCCAACCTTAAATTTCCTCCCCCTATTTTACTCCTCTTCCTCACAATTTCTGTATTCCCTTTCCCTTAGCTTACTCCTTCCCTCTCACTTTTCAAAGAAGTGGAAGAAATTTTACCATAAATCTAATATGTCTATTGATACACACTATGTTTTTCCCCCTCCTTTCTTTCTCTCAGATATAATAGGTTACCTTTGCCTCTTCATGAGATGTAGTACCACCACTTTACCCTTTTTTATGATATAATTTCCTGTCCACCTCTAGTTTCTAGGACAAATTATACATGTATTCTTTACATATCTTTATGGCAGAAATATAATTCTCAAGATTTCTTTTTACCTTTTTAGAAATCTCTTGAGTTCTGTATTTGAAGATCAAACATTTTGTGTAGTACTGTTTTTTTCATCAAGAATAGATGGAATTCATTTATTTCGTTAAATGTGCATCTTCTTCCCTGGAAAATGATGCTCATTTTTGCTGGGTAAGTTATTCTTGGCTGCATACCACGTTCCTTAGCTTTTCGGAATATCATATTCCAGGCCCTTCGTTCTTTTAATATGTAAGCTGCTAGATCCTGGGTTATCCTTATTGTGGCTCCTCCATATCTGAATTGCTTTTTTCTAGCAACTTTCAGTATTTTTTCCTTTTTCTGATGGTTCTTGAATTTGGCCAGTATATTTCTTGGCGTTTTGATTTTAGGGTTCCTTTCAGTAGGTGATCAATGAATTTTTTCAATGTCTATTTTACCCTCTGTTTCCAAAACATCTGGGCAGTTCTCTTTGATAATTTCCTGGAAAATTGTGTCCAGGATCTTTTTTTCCTCACATTTTTCAGGGAGTGTGATTATTCTCAAATTGTCTCTCCTGGAACTGTTTTCCAGGTCTGTTGTCTTTCCCATAAGGTACTTGACATTCTTTTCAATTGTTTTGTTTTTCTGGTTTTGCTTGACTACTTCTTGGTTTCTCTTTGAGTCATTCATTCCTACTTGTTCAAGTCTAATTTTCAATGATGTATTTTCTTCACTCACTTTTTTATATCTTTTTATAATTATCCAATTGAGTTTTTATCTTCTATGGAATTTTTTTTCCATTTTATCCATTTTATTTTTTAGAAAGCTGTTTTCTTTTTCTAGCTCACTAATCCTGTTTTCCTTGAGTTGTTTACCTTTTCTTATTCACTAATTTTATTTTTCAATGATTTATTTTCTTTATCCACTCTGTCTTTAAATGCGTGGAATGACTTCTCCAGGCTCTCTTGCCAAGCTTCCCTTTCCTTTTTCCATTTCTCTTCTATCTCTCTTGTGAGAGCCTTTTTGATTTCCTCTATGAGATTCTTTTGTATTAAGGAGCAGCTTATATCCCCCTTAGGGGATTCCTCTGGGGACAGTCTGTTTTTAGTCTCCTCAGTATTTGAAGTCTGCTCTCTCTCCATACAGAAGCTGTCAATGGTTAGAGCCCTTTTAAATTTTTTGTTCATTTTGTCAGAGTGGAATCAAAGAAAAAAAAATTGACAAGAGAAACAATTGGTCTATTTTTTTTGGGGGGGTTGGGGCTGGATGGTGTTACTGGGCTTTTTCTACAGACTGTGAGAGACAGCAGCGAGCCACTAACAGGACAGTGATAGCTGTGCTGAGTCTGCATTCTGAGGCTCTGAGAACACACTGAGTCACTCTGGGTGGGGGTGGCAGGGTTAGGAGAAATGCTGGCTTTACGGGGTTTTATTCTTCACCTCTGGTGTTTACACCCTCTCTGCTGCTCCTGGCTTGCTGCCAAGATGGAACATCCACACTGGGGTAAAAGCCTTTTCACAGAAATGGAAGAGATCGTTCTCTTCCCCCCTCCGGTCTGCAGTGTGAGCTGCTTGTTTCACTCTGGCTGCCTGCCCTCAGTTTGCGCCCAGACTGTTCATCCCCTCCCCTGAGCAAACACATTCCTTCTCTGGTGAATTTCAAGGATGTCTTCTGTTGGTGATTATTTGTGGGTTTCTTTTCCAGTC
Source organism: Sminthopsis crassicaudata (assembly GCF_048593235.1). Lineage (NCBI taxonomy): Eukaryota > Metazoa > Chordata > Mammalia > Dasyuromorphia > Dasyuridae > Sminthopsis > Sminthopsis crassicaudata. Next base: position 52,145,434 of record NC_133620.1, on the reverse strand, counting down.
AAGCACTAATTCCGAGGCTTGTCATGGAGTAAGTCTGGAGAGAAAAAGCAGAACTCAAGGAGCTGTCTGCCTCCACACCGCCATCTTGGCCGGAAGTCCCAACTATGAACCTAATCTATTCCACTGATCAACTACTCTATTTCTTAGCCAGTAACAAATGGTATTGATGACTATTGCTTTATAATATAGTTTTAGATCTGATACAACTATGCCACCTTCATTTGTACTTTTTTCATTAATTACATTAAATTTCTTGACTTTTTGTTCCCAATGAACTTTGTTTTTATTTTTTCTAGCTCTGTAATTTCTCATTGGTTTGATTGGTATGGCACTAAATAAGTCAAGTAATTTAGATATTACTGTTATTTGTTATTATATTAGTTTGACCTACCCATGAGTACCTGGTATTCTTCCATTTTCTTAGATCTAACTTTATTTGTCTGGAAAGTGTTTTGTAATTGTATTCATATAGTTCCTGACTTTGCTTTGGCAGATAGACTCAAATATTTTATATTATCTACAGTTATTTTAAATAGAATTTCTCTTTTAATCTGTTGCTGCTAGACTTTTTTGGTAACATCCTGATGATTTATGTGAATGTATTTTATATTCTTCAATCTTTCTAATGTTGTTAATTATAGTACTAGTTTTTTAGTTGACTCTGTAGGATTCTCTAAGTATACCATCATATCATCTGCAAAGAGTGATACTTTTGTTTTCCCATCATCTATTTTAATTCCTTTAATTTATTTTTCTTTTCTTATTGTTAAAGCTAACATTTTAAATATAATATTGAATAGTAACAGTGATATTGGGCAACCTTGTTTCACCACTGATCTTATTGAGAATGATTCTAGTCTATCCCCATTACATATTAAACTTGATGATGGTTTTAATAGATGTTACTGATCATTTTAAGAAAGACTACATTTATTCCTATACTTTCTAGTGTTTTTAATAGGAATGGGTGTTGGATTTTGTCTTCTCTATTTATATAATTATATGATTTCTTTAGTTAAATTACTGATATAGTCAATTATGCTAATAGTTTTCCTAATATTGAACTGCATTCCTGGTATAAATTCTACTTGGTCATGCTATATTATCCTGGTAATACTTTGCTGTAATCTCTTTGCTAATATTTTATTTAAAATTTTTGCATCAATATTTTATTTGTATAACTTCATATTGCATTCCAAATTAGTCTTTTTCATGTATAGCTTCATCAGTAATGCATTAGTGTGCTTATCTTCCCTCAATCCCTTCAAAATTAACTCTCTTTTTTACTTTCTGTCTCTCTCTTTTTCTCTCTCTCTATATGTACACACATGTATACTACACATACTTATATGTATGTATATGTATATATGCATGTATTTATTTATGTTTCATTTATCTTGGATACTAAGTCTTAGTCAGATAAGTTTAATACAAAGTTTTTGCTGTTTTTTCCCCCAAATAATCAGTTTTGTCAACTTTTTGGAATTGCCTCTATCCATTTTTTGTTTAAAAATATATCTGCTAGTCATACCTATTTTATATATATATATATATATATATATATATATATATATATATATATATATATATATATATATATATATATTTATACACACACACACACACACACACACACATATATATATATATATTTTTTTTTTCTTTTTAGAGTTAATGGAATAAGTCCAAATCACAGTTTTACTAAAGATTACATTAGTATTTTACAGAAGTTTTAGTGGTTTTGATAATGCTAATTTTGAACAGAACAAAGGAACCCACAGAAAGCAATATTAAAACTTTAACACAGGAAGATATCAGGCTTCCATGTGTGCAATAATCATGCATATAAAGAGTGGTCTGTGGTTACTGTGACTGGGGCCTGCATTCAAATATGTAGTTTTGTGTTTATCACTTAACACTGTAGCAGCCTTCTATACATTTATTCTCACATAATTCATACAGATGTGTAGACTTGTTTTAAAAAATATGGAATAAAACAAGCATTTCCATAGTATAGTACAATAAAAATGATTTTACATGAAATTACAAATCTACTATGCCCAACTTACTATTTTTTAAAATATACAACTAAGTTATCACGCAAATTTTTTTTTTTTTTACTTTTCCCCTCCTTCATTCTAGAATTAGTATTAGACATACTATATATCTATGTGTGTGTATATATATATATACATATATATATGTGTGTGTGTGTGTGTGTGTAATACATATATATATATATACATATACATACACATAAATGTATACTGTTAGACAAAAATAAGTATAGAAATGTTGCGTAAAGTTTTCTTTATATGTACTTCTATTTATCAGTTCTTTCTCTGGATGTAGATAGTATCTTTCTTTATATGTTATTTATAGTTAATTTAAGAATTTATAATAAACAAAATAACTTACTTGCTCAAAGTAGTTCTTAAAAGAATATTGCTCTTAGAAAGAGACCTGTATGTGCCAAAATGTTTGTGGCAGCTCTTTTTGTTGTAGCTAGAAACTGGAAGTTGAATGGATGTCCATCAGTTGGAGAATGGTTGGGTAAATTATGGTATATGAAGGTTATGGAATATTATTGCTCTGTAAGAAATGACCAGCAGAAGGAATACAGAGAGGCTTGGAGAGACATCAACTGATGCTGAGTGAAATGAGCAGAACCAGAAGATCACTGTACACTTCAACAACAATACTGTATGAGGATGTATTCTGATGGAAGTGGAAATCTTCAACATAAAGAAGATCCAACTCACTTCCAGCTGATCAATGATGGACAGAGGTAGCTACACCCAGAGAAGAAACAATGGGAAGTGAATCTGAATTGTTAGCACTAATATCTGTCTGCCCAGGTCACATGTGCCTTTGTAATCTAATGCTTATTGTGCAACAAGAAAATGGTATTTACACACATGTATTGTATCTAGGTTATATTGTAACACATGTAAAATGTATGGGATTACCTGTCATCGGGGGGAGGGAGTAGAGGGGGGGGATAATTTGGAAAAATGAATACAAGGGATAATATTATAAAAAAATATATATATATAAAGAATATTGCTCTTACTGTATAAGATATTCTCATGGTTCTATTAATTTAATCTTTCATTATTTCACATTCTTAACACATTATAACAACAAAATTTATTATCTTTGTAGTTAACATCAATACAAAAACTAAATTTTGCCACATTACTGTGTCTAAAGTAGATTACCCATGTTGGGTAAATCTCCCTAACGACCCTTAGTGGATAAAAGGCAATACCTGGAATCCAAGCTGAACGAAAGAGGTTTTTTCCATTATTAAAATACCAACACGGAAGACCCAGTGAATGAAGTAGCAAGAGTGTCAATCTTAATATGACATTGATGGAAGATTAAGGTAAAATACAATAACATACTAAACATGCCAGTACCATGACACTGAACTGGGACAGAAAAAAATGGGTTCCAAATTAATGACTTTTAGTCTTACTATGTTTGAAAATCTTTATAGTAAAAAAAAAAAAAAAATGTATTAAAAGATAGGAGTATGAATGGATTGATGCATTTAATCACATAATTTGAAGCCAATTCCCAAATTTCAAATAAAGGTATTCAATACTGAAGCTAAATTGTATTATCTTAACCACTGGACACCAAATAGGCAAAGACCATTCCATTTTATTCATTATAATCTTTAAGAACTGATGGTGAACTCAGCCCCTGATACAGAGCCTGATACAGACATATCCCCTTATACGTCATCATTTGGATCTTCCTAAAAGCTAATGAGGGCAAAATAATTTTTCTATTGCTAGTAAACTACATTAGGTAAAGTATCTGATGCAGCATTCAATTTATAGATACAGGCTGGCAGACAAGTTTTAAAACCGCATTCTTTAAAAACTGGCAAATATTGGCATACAAAACCACTAGAAGATGTATAATGCTTATTAATATAGAATATTAACTGCTGGTTGTGAGTACTTGTAGCTCAGATGAAAGAATACTGCATAGATACTTTACCTCTTTTTTCTTTTTTATTGTTTTTTTAGATATGCATGTACATTAATTTTTAATACACATTTCTTTACGAATCCCGCTGAGAGAGAAAAATCAGAACAAAAGGAGAAAGCCATGAGAGAAAAAAAAAACAAAAAAAGGAAAAAGTGAACATAGTATGTGTTGGTTTACATTCAGTCTCTATAGTTCTCTTTCTGGATGCAAATAGTATTTCATATCCAAAGTTTATTGGGATTGCCTTGGACCACTTAACTGCTGAGAAGAACCAAATCTTTTCTAGTTGATCAATGAAAAATCTTGCTATGATTATGTACAATGTATTTCTGGTTCTGCTTGTTTCGCTCAGCATCAATTCATGTAAACCAGATTTTTTGTAATTTTAATAGAAAAATAATATTCCATTACTTTCATATGCCATGATTTATTCAGGCATTCCCCAATGATCTTCCACTCATTTTCCTTATTTTTGCTACCACAAAAAGAGCTGCTACAAACATTTTTGTACATGTGAGTCTTTCCCCTCCTTTTTGAATTCCTTGGGAATTTATTATTTGGCACTGCTGGGTGAAAGGATAGACACAGTTTGATAGTACTTTGGGAATAGTTCCAAATTGCTTTCCAGAATGGTTGAATCAGTTCACAACTCCACCAACAATGTAATAGCATCCCAGTTTTCTCACATTTCTTCCAACATTTGCCTTTATCTTTTTCTCTCATCTTAGCCCATCTGAGAGGTGTGAAGTGGTATCTCAGAGTTGTTTTAAGTTGCATTTATCTAATCAATAGTAATTTAGAGCATTTTTTTAATATGACTAAAAACGGCTTTTATTTTATTATTCAAATATTGTCTGTTCATATCCTTTCATAATTTATCAATTGAAGAATGACTTGTATTCTTATAAACTTGACACAGTTCTTTATAGAATTTAAAAATGAGGCCTTTATCAGAATCACTGGGTATAAATGTTTTTTTCCCAGCTTTGTAATTCCCTTTTAATCTTGTTTACTGTTGGGTTTGTTTATGCAAACCCTTTTTAATTTAATGCAATCAAAGTTGTTCATTTTGTATTTCACAATGTTGTCTAGTTATTCTTTGGTCATAAATTCCTCCCTTTTCCAAAGATCTGATACTTAAATTATCCTTTGTTCTCCTAATTGCTTATTCCTTTATACCCAAAGCATGTGTGCATTTTGACTTACTTTGGTATGGGATGTGAGATGTAGATCTATGCCAAATTTCTGGCATATTATTTTCCAGTTTTGCCAGCAATTTTTGTGAAATAGTGAGTTCTTTCCCCAGAAGTTGGAGCTTGGGGGTACATATTGTCTTCTCAATGAAACTTCTAAAAACATTATAAAAATTGAAAGTTTCCATTTAAAAATAACTATTTTATGGCATAATGAAATATACACCACCAAGAAGGTAGTGTAGGTTCTGTCTATGATCCTTCCCAAAGTTAATGGATTAAGTGATAAAAATTATTTTTAAAAGCAATACTTTCTTACTTTTTGACTCACTAATTTTAAAAATCCACATAGTTAATATTAAAAATACAAAATTCTTATTGTAAATATTCATTTGTCATTATATATAGAATACATATTATCATTATATATAGAATATTTCATAAAGATGGAATAGGAGAAAGAGTTGGAATAGACATTTAATTCAGTGACTTCTTTACAAGAGGGAGAAACTTCTCATTATATATATATATATATATATTATATTATGCATATATACATTATATATATATTATATATATATATATATATATATATATATATATATATATATATATATATATATATAATATTTCATGAGGGTGGAGTAGGAGAGAGAGTTGGAATAGACATCTAATTCAGTAACTTATTTACAAAAGGGAGGAACCCACCTAACACAAATCATGATTTCAGTTCACAGGAATTTTATTTTAAAAAACAAACAAACAAAACACTAGGAAAGTCAATGCAATTTTTTTTCCCTGTGCAATTGTCTACTCTGTATTCCCTAACCCTGTTATCCCTACAACTGAAGTCATACTGGTTTGGAGACCTAACACAGGTTTGATCATAAGTTAAAGATACAATCTGTAGGATTTTAGTAAAGGTATTTCCAAGCAGCATAGTAATGTACTGTTGCTGATGTAGCCACAAAAAGGTGCCAGATGGCATGGGTGAATGGAATGATGCCATCACTTTTGAAGAACTAGACTCCCAAACTATAAATTAAGCCTCCACAGGCAAGTTCTTGCAGCCTATCAGTGTTATTTTCTTTTTCTTTTTATGCAACTGGATGAATTTTTTTAAAGTGGAAACTGCATATTTCCATGTATATGCAAAAACATACATGAATCGATTGAAATTATAAATATGGTTTTCTTGATCATACCATAGCATTGATGTTACTTTCAAGACAGGAAAAACTTCCATTGTTAGATAAAAAAAGAACTTGATTTCTTATGCTTTTCATAGCAGGGAAATAGACAAATGGTTCTTTTAGTTACCATGAACCAGATCAACCAATAAATGTGAAATGTTGGAAGTCCAAGTTCTTGGAGATTTAGCCATGGTGCAAAGTAGGCTGCAATGAAGAAATTGATCACCATTCTATTACACATATGAAAACAATACTCAATTGTACTGAAATTACTGTTTTTACATGGAACGATATAAAATACTGTGGGATTGGTAAAAAGAACACAAAAACCCCATTTCATAAATCCATGCTGTGATCTTTCCTCAGTAGTCATCTGATAGTTGATGGAAAAGGACACTGCCTAAAATAGCAGAAGCAATTAGTAGTGCACATTTGTAATAGTTTAGCATAGCTATTGGCTGAGGCCAGATGGTTTATGACCACTGGAATTGTCTCTTGAACCACATGAATGTCTGAGGACCTTGAGAGCTCCACCTCAGTTCTCAGCCTGGCTGTCCTTGTGGGCTGAGAGCTCTCATCTCCCAGGCTCAAGTGGAACTCCTCCAGACATTGGCTACTTGGTCACCTTTCTTTACTGCAGACCACTCTGATGGGTTGATGTAGGACTGACAAGAGTCCTGTTGGTTTTTTTTTAATATTTCTATTTTTTAAAATTTGCTCTTTAATGTAAAGGTCATTTAGAAAGTATTGTGGAATATGGCATAAAGTGTTGATGTAAGTCTCATTTTTGCCAGACTGCTTTCCATTTTTCCAGAATTAAAAAAAATTAAAAAAGAAGTCTTTTCCTAAGAAAATTATATATTCCATTTCATCAAACATTGGGTTAATCGAGTCTTATTTCTTGATCTCTCGTCTAGTCTATATCTTTGTATTCTTTAACCAATATCAGATGCTTTTAATGTCTGCTGATTTATTATATAGTGAGTTCTGAAAGTCCTATTGCATCATTAACCTTACTTATAGAAATAATTTCTCTTGATATTTTAAAACTTTTGTTTTTTCAAATGAATTTTATTAAGTTTTATAAAATATCCCTTTAGTATTTTTTTTTCTTTTAAGGCTGGGGTTAAGTGACTTGTCCAGGGTCACACAGCTAGGAAGTGTTAAGCGTCTGAAACCAGATTTGAACTCCGGTCCTCCTGAATTCAAGGCTGGAGCTCTATCTACTGCGCCACCTATCTGCCCCCACCCTTAGTAATTGATAGTCATAGTATTAATAGTATAAATAATAATAATAATTATTATTTTAGTATTGTCATTTCCATTATATTGGCACAGCCTAGTCTTGAACAGTGAACATTTTTCTAGCTATTTAAGTTATTTTTTATTTCTAAGGAAAATTTTTAATTCAATTCATAGAAGTCTTTTGTCACATAAAGAGACTGATTGCTAGGTATTTTATAGTTGTTCAGAATGATATTTCTCTTTCTTTGAGTGGTTCTTGTGTTTTGTTATCATTATATAGAATACTGTTCATTTCAAAACTGAGTAGTTTCATTGTTTATCATCTTTGCCAATTTGTGACATAAAAAATCTCAGGATTATTTTAATTTGCTTTTCTTTTATTCTTAGTGACTTGGAACATTTTTCCATGGTTATTAATAATTTACAAAAATTTTGTGAGAATTGTTTATTAACAATATGTAAATGTTATGGAATACTATTGGGATACATTAGAATTGCTGAAGGAAATGAGGACACATGTACGAATTGATAAATTAATGAATCAGGTGAGCAGAACTAGGGAACAATTTATGCAATGACAATAATATGATAAAACATATGTCCATGAGAAAATTCAGAATCTTATCAGGATGTCTGATTCGAAATTATTAGAGTAATGTTCAATGACAATTCCAAAGGACTAATATTGGAACATGTTAATTACCTCCTGATAGAGAAGTAAAGGATTCTGCAGAATAAAATATACACATTCACACAAGCAGGATGTGTCTGCATATCTGTATATTTGTATATATACATTCACACATATATATGTGCAAAGATACATATATTTGGACATAGTCAATGTGAATATTTATTTTGCTTGACACTGCATATTTGAAATATCACTCCCCACTCCCATTCTCACTGTGGTAAGGGGGTAGGAGAGAAGGTAAATTTTTGCTGATTAAAAAAAAAGAAAATATAATGAAAACAGAAAAGCTGATAGTTTTTTTTTAAAGGGTTTATTTTATAGCTAGAAGCCATGCTGAATCAAAAATATCAGTTAGTATTTTTGGCATTTCAGTGGTATAATAGATAAAATACTAAGTCTGAATTTAGAAAGAACTGCTAGCCTCAGACACTTATTAGCTATCTAATCCTAAGCTTAACCTCTGTCTATTTTAGTTTCTCATCTATAAAATGGGGATAATAATAACATCTATTTCACAGGTTGTTGTGAAGATCAAAGGAAATCCTATTTGTAAAAAGAGTTGGCATAGAGCCTGGCATATACTAAGTGCTTAATAAAGCCTTCTTTCACTTGTTTCCCCTTCCTTAGAATTTTTTAAGTAAACCATCATATCTTCACTATAATTTATTTCTTCTTTATATATCTTTTTGCTTTTAGATGTCTTTGTCTTTACTTTTGCCTCTTGTAATATTGCTATCACTAAAATATCCAGAATTCTATCAAGTTATAGTAAACAATTTGCTTTATTCCTGGATATTTTTGGAAAAAACTTCTAGTGTCTCCATTGAAGATGATGCTTGCTTTTGATTTTAAATACTTTTTATGATATTAAAGAAGATTCTTCTATTCTTATCCTTTGTAGGGTTTGGGGGGTTCTTTCTTTTCATTTCCTCCACAAATTTATGTAGTACTTTGTCAAAGACTTTCTCCCTTTATTGAAACAATCTCAATACTTTCTAAGGAAAAAAGAAAATAGTCTAACTTGCAAGGAGGAAAGAGACTGGTTACTGTACTTCATCAATTCTAGTCCCTCTTCTGAGCCCCAGTCATATATCAACTAGATATTCTCAAATGACTCTTCCAGAAGCATTTCTAACTCAACATCCATATGATGCAAGTCTAAGCTCTAACTCTAAACAAGCTTAAACCTTTTCCTAAGCTCCCCTGTTTCTTTTGAGGATATTATATTTTAGTCAACCAAGTTTGCAAGCTTAAAGTCATACTTTTATCTTTGTTTTCTCTTATTCAACATTTCTAACTGGCTGTCAGATTTTACCAATTCTATTCTCATAATATGTCACAACTTTCCCCTTCTTTCTACTCATCCTACAAACACTCTGCTGTGGTTCAGATGCTCATCATCTCTTTAAAAGACTATTTTACAACAGTCTCCTAATTTTTCTTCCACTCCCAATCTTCCCCCCCTGCAATCTAATCTCTATACAGATGCCAAATTGATATTAATAAGTCACAGTTGTGTTATCTTTGTTCGCAACCCTTTAATGTTTCTCTGTTTTGGTTAAATTCCCATTCCTCTATTTGGCACTTATAGTTTCCCACAATCTGTCTCTCCTTCACCTTTCTATGTTTGTTACATCTTACTGTCTTCACACACTATAGGGTAGAGCCAAACTGGCCTTCCTGCCATTTCTCTTACACAATATTCCATCCTTGTGCTTTTGCACAAGCTACCTCCTATGCTGCTATACATTCCTTGCTCATCTCCATCCTTTAGAGTACCTGTTTTCAAAACCTCCAAAACTTACATGAGCTCATTCCTAAACTTCCCATCTGTCATTGTGTCCCAAATTACTTTCTATATTGTAGGGGTGTTACCTTTCCAGACCTTAGCAAATTTTCAGGCTGTAAAAGGCAAATTACTGAGAGTGTAAACTTATGTCCTATTTAAACCTCATTCTTCCTAAACAGGTCTTTCACCTATGAATGGATCATTTTTTTACCTCATAAAAGATGTCTAACTTTAATGACCTTTCATTTGCATATAAAAAGCCAGGAGAGACAATGAACATGACCTCTCAAGAGGTTAAGGATTGTTTAAAGACTTTCTACCCAGCCCCTCATTTATATAGATCAACAGGAGAAACAATATTTAAAAATACTGGGGAACCATGCATTCCAGTTGATCATAGGTCTATTGCTCAGGCATGATTTAGCTTTCAGAGATAGATATTTGGGGAAAATATCTTATAGTCACAATGAATTATGGTGAGGAATCACTCTGAGGCATGTAACCCTGAACTAAAAAGTGGGAGGGAGGGAGAAAAAGAGAGAGAGACAGACAGACACAGAGAAAGACAGAGACAGACAGAGAGAGAAGGAAGGAAGGAAGGAAGGAAGGAAGAAAGAAAGAAAGAAAGAAAGAAAGAAAGAAAGAAAGAAAGAAAGAAAGAAAGAAAGAAAGAAAGAAAGAAAGAAAGAAAGAAAGAAAGAAAGAAAGAAAGAAAGAAAGAAAGAAAGAAAGAAAGAAAGAAAGAAAGAAAGAAAGAAAGAAAGAAAGAAAGAAAGAAAGAAAGAAAGAAAGAAAGAAAGAAAGAAAGAAAGAAAGAAGAAAGAAAGAAAGAAAGAAAGAAAGAAAGAAAGAAAGAAAGAAAGAAAGAAAGAAAGAAAGAAAGAAGGAAAGAAGGAAAGAAAGAAAGAAGAAAGAAAGAAAGAAAGAAAGAAAGAAAGAAAGAAAGAAAGAAAGAAAGAAAGAAAGAAAGAAAGAAAGAAAGAGAAAGAAAGGAGGAAGAAAGAAAGAAAGAAAGAAAGAAAGAAAGAAAGAAAGAAAGAAAGAAAGAAAGAAAGAAAGAAAGAAAGAAAGAAAGAGAAAGAAAGGAGGAAGGAAGAAAGAAAGAGAAAGAAAGGAGGAAGAAAGAAAGAAAGAAAGAAAGAAAGAAAGAAAGAAAGAAAGAAAGAAAGAAAGAAAGAAAGAAAGAAAGAAAGAAAGAGGAAGGAAGGGAGGAAGGAAGGAAAGGGAGGAAGGAAATAAAGGTGATACTTTTGTGCTTCTATCTTCTGACTACTCAGAATAGAGGAACTGATACATTCATTTGGTTGTTCTTTTCAAAAAGTATCTGACAACATTACAACAATAATATCAAGTACATTTGGCTCTTCCAAGTTCATCTAATTCCTTAAGTGATGATTACATTTTGATTAGAGTACTACTGAATAAAAAATGATTGGTGCCATTTCTGACTTTTTCTGTAATAGCAATATCTATCTCAGTAACTTTGAAACTTTTTGGATTGAGTATTCTTATTAATGATACGCGGTTGTGCCCTTTTAAACTGCAAATCTTTAAGTCAGAAGGAGAAAAAGCAGAAACATTGGAATGTAAAGGGGAAGCCCTTTCAAATGTATGATAACATTTTGACATCATAGACAATGCTTGGACTTTATATATGAAAATGCCAACAAATACAATGAACATTCTTAGAGCATCTGCACCTCTTTGTACCCAGTCACTGAACTTTTATGAGGATTCACCAGACAAGCAAAAGACACTGAGATCTCACAGATTCAATAGAAGAAATTGCTTTAGAAATGTGTATTCAGTGCCCAATGCTTCAGTAACATTGTACTTTCAGTTTATGCATACCTTTTGCCCCATGGATTCTGTCTGTGTTTGTGGAAGTCAGCCAAAGGTTTGGAAGAAATACTTTGTAACTTTTCTTTTTGCTATGCTATTTGAGTAAATGACTTTTTTCCTTAAAAAAGCTAATTAAACTATTGACTGATTGTTAAGGGAAGCATACTAATTAAGGCTCACAAGTTAAGGACTGTCACCCAACAGATTTTGCCTGTAGAACCTTGAAAAAGAACAGCACCCTTTGGGGTTACAAATCACCAGTAGAAAGAGTGTTACCTTCATTTTTGTCACATATATACATATATATATATATATATATATATATATATATATATATATATATATATATATATATATATATATATATATATATATATATATATATATATATATATATATGTGTGTGTGTGTGTGTGTGTGTGTGTGTACATATATATATATACATATACACATACAAATATATATTATGTGAATGATGATTAATATAGTAGCATACATATATCATATATATTCTACCACATTAATCATCATTCACATAAAATACAAAAATAAAAATTGAAAAGGAAGAGATAAAGTCAAAGTAATAATTGTTTCTAGGGTAAATCAGGCCACTGGAGTTGGTTGAATAGGGGAGTGACAAGTCATATCTATATTGGCAGCTATGGAAAGTGATTGGAGAAGAAAAAAATGTAGACAGGGAGATCATTTAGGAGGCCATTGTAATAGTCCAGGCTGGAGATGACAAAGGCCTGAACAGGAGTGGTGGCTATTGGGTGAGAACAAGGTCAGATGTGAGAGATGTAGAGTCAGAAATCATACAATTTGGCTACTGGTTTACATGTGATGTGCAGAAATGTTAGGGCTGGAGTCATCACAATCACAAACGGTTGTGAGCAGAAGCATGGTGCTGCCCTTGATGGTAATAGGAACGTTTGGAAGAGGGATGGTTTGGGGGTGGAAAGATAATCTAGTGATGAATGCAATGCTAAGCAATTACTGTCCTTGTTTGCTTTTCAGCATGACTCACTGTCTCACCAAAATAAAAGGAACAAGGCAGAGTTCTTAATCTCATGTCACTACTTCCCTGTGAAAAGCACACCTGTGAGGGGCACAAGTCAAAACTGGTGTCAAAAAAGAGGTGAACTCTGGGATAGAAATCTAGTGCAGATTTTCTCAATGGCACTTGAATGGCAGCTACTATGGATACCTGGGAGCTCTGAGGGACTGACACCCACTCAGAAGACAGGAAGATAATAGCTTGTGTAACAGATATACAAGTGAGGGGGAAGGTAGAATGGTAGCGTGGTAGGAGATAAGGGTAGGCTATATTGGAAATATATCCTGTACTTTCCTAAGAAAAGATTTCAATGTGATCTTCTTAAATGCAGGAAGCAGCTTTTTGTTTTTTAATATTATTTGTATCTCTATCCCTCAGCAGAATGCCTGAACCATATATGGTAAGTAAGTGCTAAATAGAAACTTATTGACTGACAGAGGAGATGGTTAAATTTTCAGTGTGAGCATTTATGCCTCGGATACTGGCAAACTACAGATCAGATCTTGATTATTGTTTCATTGATTAGAGCTTAAGAAAGTGATGGGGAAATGTTAATAATGTAGATTAAATTTAATAGTCTATCTGAAAGCATATCCTGGGATGCACCCATTTTTCTACCTGCTAAATCTCTCTGTTTCTCTCTTTTCTCTCTCTGTCTCTTGTCTCTTTCTGTCTCTCAGTCTTTCTTTGTGTGTCTGTGTCTCTTTCTCTCTCTCCCCCTATTGAAGCAAATAACCAAAGTATCCTGAATTTATATGGCACCTCATGCTTATCAATGTACTTTTCATTTCTGTTTGGTCAGCAATAACGCACAACCCTCTGAGCTTGGTAGGATAAGACTCTTCTCACTTTACAGCAAGCAAGACTATCTTATTGGTTCATTTTCTTTGAATCTGTAGCATGACATTCTTGAAATTTTGGCATAAAGCAGAATGAATAAATGCAATGAATGTTAATATTGTGCATAGTATATATAGTATGTATATACATATATACACAAAAATATATGTGTACATATATGTGTACATATATGTAAATAGATATGTGTATACACATGCATATGTATGCATGTACATACATATGCATGTGTATACACATATCTATTTACCTATGTATCTATCTTTCTATGTATGTATGTATCTATCCATCTATTTATCTATTGCTCCATCAGCCTGGTAGAGGACTGTGCATACGAAGCTCTTCCTCTTTATTGTGGTCACTTTTCTTTTTCTTTTTAAATTTTTTGTTGTTTATAGATTCCTTTTCTCTAGAATCAATTCATCATGAATGTCAGAGATGTACCTGGGAAATTTTTTCACCTAAGGAAAAAAAAACAACATTTGGGTGGGAAAGAATGAAGTGGCAAAGGAAACAGATCAAGGGAAATCGAGATTTGTAGGGGATTTTGGCAGGGAGTGGAGGGGAATGCTGATAAATGTTTCTTAACCAGCTCTCTGCTCCTCATCACACACTTTTAAATTTTATCTGCATTATTAGTTTTTAAAATAAAAACAAAATATGGGTCAGCTCAGCTAGGTGGCACAGTGGATAAAGCATTGACTTTGAAGCCAGGAAGACTCATCTTCCTGAATTCAAACCCAGTCTCAAAAACTTACTATGTGACCTTAGCCAAGTCACTTAACCCCATTTGTCTCAGTTTCCTTATTGTAAAATGAGCTGGAGAAGGAAATGACAAGCCATTTCAATATCTTTGCTCAGAAAATTCCAGATTGGGTCACAAATAGTTGGACATGATTGAAACACTGAATAACAATGAAAAAAAAGCATAATAAGGCAGCTGAATAATTGGGTATTTGACTGATTAATTAAACCAAAATTTGAACCCAAACCCCCACATTTCAGAACTAGGACTCTTTCCATTTCTTCTATATTTACTATTCCCAATGTTGATACATAAAGGAAGTGCTAAGTCACTAGATGTTTTTCAATTTTTCCTGGGAGTAAGAATTTGGCCAGTGTAAATGGTGTCAATCCAATGTCTATTTTTGCATTTTCCAAGAGTTCAAGATTTAAAAATTGTATTTTAGAATAATTTTAGAGCCAGAATAAATGGATTTTGTATCATGCTTGACTCTAATATAGCGCCAATTAATGGGAGCAGTGAAATTCAAGAACTTATGAAAGGAATTTATTGTTTATGGTAAACACTCAAATCACACAGTTATCTCCTGATGGAGTGCCATCATGCCAGTCAGGTAGACAACACTTTGGCCAATCTGTTTTGACAAATTCCTTTTCAATCACAGAATTCTTTCTAGGCTTTTTATAGAATTTTAGGCTAAAAGTGGAAGTTGGGTTCCTAAACCTACACTTCATAGGATGTATCAACTTTGAACCAAAATATACATTAAAAAACCAAAACAAATAAAAAAGGACATTATGTTTGTTATGTACAAAATGTTGTCACCCCCACATGCTTGTTCTTAATTAAAAGGATGCCTTTTAATGGTGTTGAAGAAGGATGGGGTATGTGTGAAGGAAAAATCCTGGGGTTAGCATGTTTAGGTAAAGGAATATCAGATAGAAATTGACACATTTTCCTCAGAAGCAACAGATCACATGAGGTTGTCAATTGGGATGCCAAAAGGAAAAGGATCAAAGAGACCCACTTGCTTATTTACTTTTACAGTGAGCCTTGGTGCATGCCTTTTTGGGAGCCTGAAATTCTAAGTCATTTAAAAGACTTCCAGTCCTGCTGAAACCAACCTAGAGACTGAACTTCAGGAGATGAGGACTAAACGAGGTTCAGGAAGCCTGCAGCCTTCTCAGAGAAGACAATCCAGGTTTGCATCGGTGGAAACCTTGTGGCGTGGGTCCCATTTAGTCCATCTCAAGGCTCTGAGTCACAATAAAAATGTTTCAGTAGAAGTATATCCCAGATCATTTTAGATCCCCTGAGATGCTTGTGGAGTGACTGGCTACTTCTGATATAACTGACTTCCTGGTCTATGTCAGTCCTTTTTTTGATGTGTGTGTGTGTGTATGTGTGTGTCTATGTGCAGTGGGTCCCCTTTGGCATTCTGGTTAAACCTATCAATAGCTCAGAATGATTCTTGTAAGTTCATAAAATAAGACATACATAGGATTAAAAAAGAAAGACTTAGGGTTAGTACAGTGACCAAATGTAGGTGCTATATAAATATATTCTGATTGATCAAATAAAAAATATAGTTTTCAAAATAATCTTTCAAAAAAGTTCACAAACCTGAGAGACAGAGAAAGAGACAGACAGAAACAGTCAGAGAAAGACAGAGACAGAAAGGGAGAAATAGGAGAGATAGAGACAGAGAGAAAAACAAGAGACAGAGAGAAAGAAAGAGAAAAAGACAGGAGAGATGGAGAGAAAATGAAAGAGTGAAAGGGAGGAAGAGAAAGAGAGAGATAGAGAGGTGGGAGGGAGGAAGAGACAGAGAGTGAGAAAGAGAGAGACAGAGAGAGAGAGAGAGAGAGAGAGAGAGAGAGAGAGAGAGAGAGAGAGAGAGAGAGAGAGAATCTGTGTGACAGTCATGGCTAGCATAGATGCCATGTGTGCACATTCCAGGACAGCCTCAACAGTCTTGTCTTTCATAAAGTGACTCACTGTCCTATTTGAGGCAGAGGGTTGATGACCCAAAAGGCAGTGTGGAAAGGATCCCTTGGAAAAACTCAGCCTGACCTTTCAAGGTTCCTCTTCAGGCTTTCCATGAACACTGTTTCAGAGCTGAGAGGAATCCTCAGCAAGAACCATTGCCAAAACTGCTTCATGCCTGAGAAAGGAGCTGAAACACCTCCCTGTACTTAAGATTTTTTTCCTTTCCAGTTAATTGTTCTTCCTAAATTGAATGAACTATTTTTGGAACTAACAGAGATGCAGTGTGGGGAGAAAGAACTGACAAAGCTCAAGGCAGAAAAAAAAAGTGAATAGCAGAATGGTTGGAAGGAGGGGATACATATGGCGTAATGTCCAATTTCTTAAGGACAAAGAAATTTACCTACAATGTTGTCATCTCTTGGCAACTGGGTAAATAGGACAAGGATAGGGATGGGAAACAAGATAGGAATATAATAATAATGAATTTGGATAAGTGATGCCAAAAGGCCTAGAGGTGAAGAGATTATCAGTCTGGATCTAACAATGTACGTTACGAGAAAACAATTTCTATAGAAGTAAAAAGTATAAATCCGAATATTTATTATATTTCCCAAAATTGCAGGAGCGTATTACCATTAGAAACACAACCCTGTGTTCTTATATGAATACTTGCAAATGATTTCATGCTCTTGTACTTATTTAAGACCTTTAAATTAAAAAAAAAAATCTCTCTTTAGGGCAGGAATAGGCAGTCATGCAAACATGTGCATGTATCATAGTTAAGATGAGAAATGCCGATAATGTGAACATTAGCCAGTTTTGTTGGCTAATATCCCAGATATGTGACTAATTTCTTATTCAGCTGCTATTGTTGATATTGGGTGTCTTTGTAAATAGTGATTGTGTCAATTCCAGAAAATTCATATGATCTCCTGATCCCCTTTCAGATGAAATAACTTGTTGGGAAATCTAAGGCGTGCCCACATTGCCATTTCTTCCTGTTTCTGTTTTTCAGGTATATCAGTAGCAAATATCCATCCATTATCTATCTATCTATCTATCTATCTATCTATCTATCTATCTATCTATCTATTTTAAAGTTCTCTTATGTGGTTTCAAATGTCACAGGAAAACTATACAAAAAAATTCTCTCACAAAAATATGTAATTTTGCTTTACATTGTGTACTCCTTCCTAGTCAGAAAAGAGTTATATCTATGTTAAGTGATAGAAGGCAGAGCTTTCTCTAAGATACAAAACACACACACACACACACATACACACACAGAGAGATATCACCAACCATTTGTTTCCTTTCCTATCTGCTCTCAATTGAAGAAGAAAATTTTTTAAAAAGAAAACTAAAAGTATTCAATTAAAAGAAATTCTCATATAGCCCACATCCAAAAATGTGTTTTATTTTGCAAATCATTGGTCTGTCAGAAGATAGGTAGTATAATCATTTCTCTAAAATTATGGTAAGTCATTGTGTTGATTAGAGCATTTAAATCTTCCAAAGTTGTTGGTCTTAGCAATATTGCTATTACTATAGAAGTCATTTTCTTGGTTCTTCTCACTTCACTCGACATTAGTTAATATAAATAGTCTCCAGATTTTCTGAAACTGCTCCATTGGTCTTATCATCCTGTTCACCCTCTTCGTCATTATTTTAATGGCACTTTTTAGGTAGCTAGGAAATTAATGAGTTGCTTTAGAAAAAGGAAAAACACAAGCTTCAGAACACTGGAACATTTTTCTCTTGCCTCATTATGACAAACTTGTGGGTAGGTAGCTCATGGCATCATTAGCACATTGTTTTCTCAGGTGTTCAATCTATAGAATATTTAGATAATTACTCATCTACAATGTGTCTTGATGCTTTTATTTTGAAAACATTTGATTTTTCCTTAGAATGACCAAGAAGCAAGAATTTTTGGTTGGGAGAAATCCTAGAGATGGGTAATATCAATCAAGGGGGTTCAAAAATGTCCATTCTCTCAAGTCATTAGGCAGAATCTCCAATAGTAAAGGACCACTTCTCATGCCCCTTCCCACTGGTGAAAAGATACATTGCCCCAATATTTGACTAGGAGTGCAACCTGAGGAAGTTTAAATTAATTCCATTAACATTAGCACATCAACAGGAGATCTTTCCTTTCATTTAACTAACACAGCAAACTACAAACCAATTATTTAATCTTTCTAGTCCTAGATGTCCTAATCTATAAAATAAAGGATATTATGATTTTCTTTTAAAAATATTTTCACCAGTTACCTATCAAGACAATTTTATAGCATTCATTTAACAAGATTTTGATTTCCAGATTTTTCTCCCTCCTTCCTCCCTTTTCTAAAATGATTAAGTATTGTGATAAAGGTTATACATGTGTTTTCATGTAAAATACATTTCCATATTAGTCATCATTGTGAAAGAATATCAAAAAGAAAAAAATACATGAAAAAGAATAAAATGAAAAGATATCTTTTGATCTGCATTCAGAATCCAGCAGTTTTTTATCTGAATATGGATAACATTTTCATTTTTGAATTCTTTGAATTTGTGTTGCTGACCAGCAGATTATCCCCTAATGTTGCTGATATTCTGTGCAATGTTTTCCTGGTTCTGCTCATTTCACTTTGCATTCCTTTATACAAGTCTTTCCACTTTGTTTCTGAAATCTCCTTGTTCATTTCTTATTGCACAATACTATCCCATTACATTCATCTGCCATCATTTTTTCAGCCATTCTCTAATTGATATGCATCTCTCAATTATCAATATTTTGCCAGCAGGGTTGCTATAAATATTACTGTACATGTAGGTCCTTTCTCCCTTTTAATGTTCTCTTTGGGATACATACCTAATAGGACTATTGCTGTCTCAAAGAATAAATAGTTTGGTTGCCCTTTGGATTCTCCAGAATAGTGGAACCAGCTCACAACTCCACCAACAATGTGTTAAGGTCCCAATTTTCTCACAATCTAAAATTTATCATTTAGCTTATTTTCATTTTCACTTAA
Organism: Sminthopsis crassicaudata; assembly: GCF_048593235.1. Classification (NCBI taxonomy): domain Eukaryota; kingdom Metazoa; phylum Chordata; class Mammalia; order Dasyuromorphia; family Dasyuridae; genus Sminthopsis; species Sminthopsis crassicaudata. The sequence goes on along the minus strand of NC_133620.1, from coordinate 52,125,804 downwards.
TAACTTTCTATATATAGTCAAATTCCGCTTTTTTTGGCCTTTTCCTTTTCTGTTAACTTTGAGCTCTGTTCCTGGGTTGGAAAGGATATGGTTCTAAAGGTCCTGACTGTTTACCTTATGCTGCACTTACATTGTTCTGAGACCCTTGTGTCTCATGCTGAGCTGAGGGGGTGAGGTGAAAAGTAACTGGCACTGCTGCAGGCTGTTCGGGACCTGCACTTTACCTGTTATTGAGCACATAGTGGTTCTCCCAACTAGATTTGCCCACATCCCCCTGCTATGCTGGAATGGGAGATGGTGATAGTGGTGTTTGACTATTCCACCACACTGGGGCTCGGGGTCAGTGCTGGTTTACTGAAGTGGGGGTAGCTTCTGGCTTTCTGGGACTTCCTGGATTGTACTCCCCTTTTACACGAATGAGACACACCTTTCCCTTCCAAATTTCCTGGGCTCAAGGATTGTTTCACGCTGTCTTTTTGCTGGCTCTGCTGTTAGGTTTTGAGGTGCTTTTAATGGTTGTTTGGAAGTGAATATGAGAGTGTTAATAGAGATTTGTTGCTTATTCTGCTATCTTCACTCCCAGAAACCCCTCCTTCTTATTTGGTTTTATAAATTTTAATGGACCTATAATCTTACTGCATCAAGCCTTTTTTTGGTAGGGAGGGTGTCAGTGGAATAGTCCTTTGATACTGGAGGTAAAATGAATGAACAAAGTAGTGCCTCTTCACTTTCCTACTTTTTTTTGCTGGTTCTCTAAGACATAGCAGACCTCTGAGGGTCACTTCCTTGAAATACCTGAATGTATATTCATTTAGGCCTCTCAGGACTCTCCAAGGAGTGGTGTCACAAGGCTAGAGATAGGTATGAGCTAGTCAAGTCCTGAAAACATATTCTCTACTTTCTGAAAGAAGTATGATGGAGTTTAAATGCAGAACATCTAATATGCAGACATATAGGTTTTGGACATGGAAAATGCATGGATTTACTTTGGTTTGTTCTTGTTCTTGTTCTTCTTTTCCTTTTCCTTCTCCTTTTCCTCCTCCTCCATCTCCTCTTTCTTTTTTTCTTCTTTCTTCTTCACTTTTTTTTTTTCATTTTTCCCCCCATGACTTTCCCTATGGCTGCTAACTTGTATATTCTTAACTCTTCCAGTGACCTTTGGATTCTACTGCTCATCTTATCCTTTTTAAAATCTACTTTGGTAGTTTCTTCCCTTCCCTTCCTTTTCCTTCCTTTCCCTTTTTTTGCATTCCCTTCCTTTTCCTTTTTTTGCATTCCTAGTTTATATCTACATTAAAATGCACAGTTCTCAGCCTGACATTTCTGTCTCCCATCTACCTTTCTAGGCTTATTTCATCCACATTCTTTCTATTCCAATCAAATAGAGATGCTACCCAAACCTAAAGAAGACATTCTAATTCCCACCTTTGGGCAAAGTAATGTAAACATGGTCACCTGGATTTGGAATGTGCCTTCTTCTTCTTTCTCATTTTGTAGAATTTCTAATTTTTTTCAAAGCACACTCAGATGTTGTCTCCTACACTAGATCTTTTTCTTTTCTCCCCAGTTGTTAATGTTTTTCTCTCTTGGAATGATTTATTTTTTTCTTCCTTGTATTGATTAATTTGTAGCAGCTACATCTAGCAGTGGATTGTACATGGACCTGAAGACTTTATTTTTTTGATAAAAAATCCAAATCATTTCTCTCTCTCTCTCTCTCTCTCTCTCTCTCTCTCTCTCTCTCTCTCTCTCTCTCTCTCTCTCTCTCTCTCTCTCCCCTAGCCTGCACTAGAGTTGGACTCTTCTCTCTCTCATTAATCCCATAACCAATCTGTGAGTTTAAATCTAGCCTCAGATACTTACTATCTTTGTGATCCTGGTAAGCCATTTAATTCTGTTTGCATCATTTTTCTCATTAGCAAAATGAGTTAGAGAAGGAAATGGCAATTGACTCAATATCTTTGCCAAAAAAAGCAAAAACAAAAAAAACCCAAAAAACAAACCCCATAAAGAGCTGGACATGACTGATGTGACTCAAAAGCAACATCGATGAACTCAGGACATATTGTCTCCTGCCGTCCTACCCCCACATCCTTTCCCATGCTGTCTATTCCACGCTAAAGGTTCCTTGAGGGCATAGATTTTATTTTTTTGTGCAAAGGGCAGTTTCTTGCACATAGTAGAGGGATTGACAAATGTTTATAAAATCCAATTGAATATGTGAAACTAGCATTTCTGCTGAATATGTCTCAGTTGCTTTCTTCTAGACTTTCCTGGCTACATTTACTGTTTAAGTGACAAAGCCTGGATCTAAGAATATTTTTCATACAATTGGAGTAAGAAGCTAGTTGACATTAAGATTAAAATTGAAATGAAACCAGATTTTTGTGAATTCTTAGTTTGCTCCATGACAGAAAAGTGTTTCTTTTAGGAGTTTACCACATTTTGTATCCCCTCATTGGTTATTCACTCTGATGTGGTCAGAGAGGAACTGGCTTATTTATGAAACCCTATTTCCTTTATTAGGGGAAAAACATTCTTTCCTTCCCTGTCCTTTGTTTGATGTTTATTTGTTTGTCTGTTTTGAGAACACCAGGACCAATTCTATTTCCTCCTTAACTTCTACCCCTTGGCTGTATATTTCTTTCTCTTTTTATTTTTCAACTATAGCTTCTTGATTCCTGAACTTCAATCTGCCATTTTCCAGGATCACTTCTTCCTCCCCATCAATTATGTGGTTACATCAGTAGTTACAAGTACTTGTCAAATGTTTGGCATCAGATTAAGAAACCAAGGAGCTAAGGCTTTCCATCTGACTTATAAAGAGCAAAAAGAGGGCTGGGAATCTCATAGAAACATGTTTTCTTACATTTTCATTCCTTCCTGTTTTCAGTACATTTAGAGGTTCAAACTTCTATCTTAGTGTTTTTCCCATTTCTTATTTTGATTCTAGGCAAATTTGGAAATCAAGAGCCCCAGGAAACATTAAAGAATGGTGGGAAAAGATATGGCTAGTAAGGCAATATGAAGGAATTGTATATTTTTATTTAAAATAAAATTTATTTTTAATTTATGGAATAGAAGAAACATTTTCATAACAGGATAATAAAAAGATGATTGCAATGAAACTGCAAATGTATTATGCATAATTTACTATTCTTTTAAAATATACAATAAAGGCATCATTTAAATTTTTTTCTTCCCTCAGATGGCTACAATTAGACACAAATATACACATATGTATGTATATAAAATTATTCCATACATATTTCTAATTATCAGTTCTTTTTTAGATGCATATAGTTATTTTTTCATGTCTTCTCTATTTAATTTAATATTTCTTTTAATGGATTCAAAATTCAGATAACAGTAATGAAGGATTTCCTATTTGCAGACAATTCTGCTGGGCACCAGGGAAAGATAAAGTTTAGATAAACTATAGATCTGGCCCTGGTGAAGTTTTCAGTTTAATAGAATAAGTAGGACACATAGATATGTTTTTATAGTTTTTCTTCCCTTTTTTACCTTTTTATGCTTCTCTTGAGTTCTGTATTTGAAAATAAAATTTTCTGTTTAGTTCTGGTCATTTCATCAAAAATAAATGAAAATATCCTATTTCATTGAATGCCCATCTTTTCTTCAATGCTTAATTTTTCTGTATAGTTGATTCTTGGTTGCAGTCCAAGTTTGCTTGGCATCCACAATATCATATTCCAGGCCATTTGATACTTTAAATTGGAAGCTGCTAGGTCCTGTGTAATTCTTATTGTGGCTTCTCGATTTGAATTGTTTCTTTCTGGCTGCTTGCAGTATTTTCTTCTTGATCTGATAATTCTGGAACTTATCTACAACATTCCTTGGAGTTTTCATTTTCAGGCCTCTTTCAGGAGGTAATTGGTGGATTCTTTCAGTGACTATTTTTACACTCTGGTTCTAGGAAATCAGGTCAATTTTCTTTTATGATTTCTTTAAATATGTTGTCTAGTCTCTCTTTTTTTTCAATCATGGTTTTCAGGGAGAGCAATAATTCTTAAATTGCCTCTCCTGGATCTATTTTCCAATATACAATGAACAAAACAACTCATTTAAAAGTTCAATTGGCCAAATGCAAAAAGATTTTTAAAAAGCTAACTAAAGAAAATAATTAACTAAACATTAGAATTGAGCAAATGGAAGGAAATGAGTCAATGAGACATCAAGAATCAGTCAACCAAACAAATTAAAAAAATAGAAGAAAATGTAAAATGCTTCATTGGAAAAACAACTTTAAGAAGTAATTTTTTTCAAATAATTTCTATTTCCTTTCCCAGTGTTCTCCTTTATTTTCTCCATTTTTCCATCTTCCAACTCTCTTTTAAGACATTTTTTGAATTTTTCTGAGAAAGGAGATGGAGACCAATTTATATCACACTTTGAAGCTTCATCTGGAGATGGTTGCCTTTAGCTTCCTCAGAGTTTGAGGTCTGTTTTTCTCCGTCTTCATGTAAAGCTTTCTATGGTCAGAGCTCTTTTTGTTTTTTGTTCATTTTTAAGTTTGAGTACTGCTTTTAGAGAAAAGGGGATATTGTCCCAAGATTCCTCTACAGGCAACAGTAGTTTCACACTGCTCTGGAACTGATGCTGCTGGTTTCCTTCCCATGCTGACTGGGTGTGGCCAAGTCCCACATATGTTGGAGTTTGGGGGCTCACTATTTGCCTTGTGTAATTGCATTGGATGTGTCACAGCTAATGTGCTGATCTATTGGCTTCTGAACCAGGACAGAGTAGCTAATGCTGCTGTAGTTTGCCAAAGGGCCTTCCAGTTTCCTGCCATATGGACACTACTCCACTCTGTGACTCTGCAGTGTACCTGTACTCAGCTGCCTCCCCCCATTCCTGATTGAAACAGACATTTTCTGAAATTCTTACAAAATATTTTCTGCTGAAAATTTATTACACTCCAAATATTTGTTGGTTCTGCCACTCCAAATCCAATTCAGAGGCTTGATGTGGTATTGATCTGAGGGAAGCCAGGAAGAGCTCAGACAAAAATCTGTATACTCTCCACCATCTTGGCTCCACCCCACATATATATTTTATATACTATATTACAAAAGAAATACTTTAGAGAAGGATAAAACAAAATACAATGTGAGGTCTGAAGGAAAAAGTTATGGTTGAATGGGGGTCCCAGGAAGGCTTCATGGAAGAGGTAACTGAAATTTAACAGTTAGAACACGAGATAAAATTAGGAATCTGGCTTCAGGAAGACCTGGGTTTGAATGCAGCCTCAAACACTAGTTGTGTGATTCTGGGAAAGTCACAACCTCTCACTGCCTCAGTTTCTTCCAATGTAAAATGGATTTTGTTTAATGTATCTAAAGATAGATATTTTAAAGCACTTTGTCAACCTCAAAGTACTAAATGAATGATATCTATTATTATTTTTATTATTAAATAAAATGAGCATTGCAAGCACAGGAAACTGAGTTAATAAAGGCACCCAATTACAATAGCTAGCATTAATATAGCACTTTAAAGTTTTTAAAGCACTTTAGATATCTGGTCTCGCAACACTCCTGTGAGCTAAATACTATAATTATACTCATTTTATAGTTGAGGAAACTGAGGCTAAGTGAGACTAAAATGATTTGCCTTGGGTAAAATAGCTTGTAAGTATTTGAAGCTGGATTTGAACACAACTCTTCCTGATGTCATGTCACATTTTTTTTTTTTACTGTGTCTCCTAGTTAGAAGTAATATTCTGGAAATATGTCTGTATATCCTTGAAAAAATTCATTTAACTTCCACTGACTTCAGTTTTTCATTTGTAATGTGAGAGGGTTAGACTAGATTGCCTTTGAGACATTGAATCCAGCTTCAGGGCTATGATTCTATGATCTTATGGGATATATATATGTGTGTGTGTGTGTGTGTGTGTGTGTGTGTGTGTGATTATTTCCTAAAATACTTCAATTTCTGAAGGATTTATTTACTTTGTAAATGTGTTTAACAATCGCATCATTGTATTGTTGAACCATATCTGTTCCTGGTAAATTCAGCACACAGAAATAATAGGGGTAACATCCAAGAGAAAAGGGAAGAGAAACTGATTTTAGAAATATATATATATATATATATATATATATATATATACATATATAGATATAGATATAGATATAGATATATATAGATATATATAGATATAGGCAGAACAGTTTTCTGAATGGAGGCTTGGAGCTATAGAAATATAAACAAACAAGCAAATGAATGAATGAATTACATTTTATACACACACATACCTATATAGATATATATTCAATACATATGTTTGTGTACACATATATCTTATAAGATCATAGAATTATGTATATATAAACATATAGATTGTATATGTTCAATAAGTACTTTTCTCTTATATATAGCTATATCTATATATCTATATCTATATCTATCTATATCTATCTATCTATACATAGTTGTTGCATAGAGAAAAAAATAATTCTTATTCTGGACTTCTCTTTAGGTGAAGAGTTAGTCCTTTGGCAGAGTGCAGGCCTGGGGGTATATGTGGTGTGAAAGCTATACTAATTGTCTAGCATTGGGAATTAGGACTCTCATCACTTTCCTCACATTATTTCTCACATCCCAATTTGAAAGGTAAGTCACTCCAGAGGGAAGGAAAAATCAAGAGAGTGGCTGCAGAGAGGTAGCTCAGGGGGGCATAGAAGAATGAGGATGCCAGCATAGAGAAGCTTGCTTGTATAGGTCAGTGGCATGTCAATAAACAAATATTAGAACCTTTTCAAGAACCTTAATGGGAAAGATCGAGTTTGAGATGCAGTGGTACCTGGATGACAGAAGAAAATCAAGGAAAGGAGTTTAGGATTAGCCATGATTGATTATGTTTGAATAAGGCAGTGGGGATAAATGTTCAGAGATTTTTGAGAGAGAAGTTCTGACTTCTGGCATAAGTTTTTAGAGAAAACAGGAAGAGATGTGATCAAGGACATGGGTAAAGAGATTAATATTCATGATAAATAGACATCTCTTATTTTATGAACTGAAGAAAGAAAGGCAAAGTGGGTGATAATACTGAAGAGCTTTTGAGGAATGAAGAAGGAGGAATAGCAAAGGGGAGAGGGTAAGAAAGAATATAATCAATGTACTCCCTTGAAGTTGGAGGCTAGGTCATCAATTGCTAGGTGTGATAATTGAGGTTATGACTAGGGGTAAAAAGAGGAAAAGAACAATTTGAAACATTTTGTTGTTTAGTCATTTTTCAGTTGCGTTGTCAGACTCTTCTTTAGGATTTTTTGGGCAGAGATAATTGGAGAGTTTTGCCATTTCCTTCTCCAGCTCATTTAACAGATGAGGAAACTGAGGCAAACAGGCTTAAATGACTTGACCAAGACCACACTGTTAGTATCTGAGGTCGATTTGAACTAGGAAAGATAAGTCTTTCTGACATAACTAAGTCACCTAGCTGTATCACATTTACTGTGGGGAAAAATATGGAGTAGATAAGAATAGATTAGGAGGATTGCCAGTTAGCAGATATGCCACAAATGTTCCTATTGGGTTATACATGAACTCACAAATGGTAAATCTGCTTATAGTGGGTGAGAAGCTACTTTGCATCAATATGGCCAACTAGAATGATTTGAGATAGCTGGAAAAAAATAGATCAAATATTCCCCAATGTGGTATGAATAATTTCATAATTTTAGAGTAGGGTGGGGTTTAGCGCTTAATTGGTCAAGCTTCCTCATTTTATAGAGTAAGAACTTGAGTTTTAGAAAGGTAGATAATTTACTCATTTTGTAGAATCAATAAATGGCAAGAAGGCTCATCTCTATAATATTTGCTCAAGGATAGATAAAATGACTCCACATTTTGAAACCCATCCTGAGGTCACAGAGAAAACTAGCATCAGTGTTAGACTTGTAGAATAATGACTTCCAGCTCAGTTGTTATACCACTATAAATTCCTTCAAAGGTTTATGAAAATTATTTTATTCATTCTGTTTGTTTGTTCATTCCCTCATTTATCTATTTATTCATCTATTTGACTTCTTTCAATTTTAGTTTAAGACAAGGCTTTTTACTTTTTACTTTCAAGAAAGTGAATTCATCTCCCTAGTGCATTATTCATGTTCTATTATTCTATTTTGATTGTCCTCAATTCCCTGGCACCGTTTTCTCACAGATTTTATTGGATACTAAACCAACTGCAGCAAGACTTCACTAATTTGGAATTTGTGATAATCAAATGGCCCCTGCACAAATGGACCTGAGTTAATCTTAGCTCATAAAATTCCTTCTTTGAATATAACAAACAGTTAATAGAGTAAAGAGGCTTCAAGGGAAATATCTAAAGCCTTGTTCAAGGATCCTCAAGGATTTCTAGAGCACCTTTTTTCCATGCAATCAATACATATGCTAATGAGCACTAGCATCACTGAAGACTTCTACCTACTAACACGCTCTTAACTTTGTGTGAGTGAGTTAAAAAACCAAGCCATCTTCCTTGTTAATGCAAATTAATGAAGGTCTAGTATACTTAGTTTCTTCATATAGGAAAATAATAACAGCTAGCATTTACATAATGCTTTAAGGTTTGCAAAATATTTTATATATGTTAACTCATTGTACGCTCACAACAATCCTGTGGAGTAGGTGCTACTATTGTACAAAGGAAGAAATCGAAGACCAGGGATGTCAAAAACATACTTGTTCAGTCATACATTGTATGAGAAATAACTCTAACTCAGGTCTTCCAAACTCCAAGCATTAGGCTGTATATACTGCATAACCCAGCTATCGGAAGATCCTGGAATAATGTCTAAATAATGCTTGTTTTTATATTTCCTTAATGAAAATCTTATACTATTTATTGGTAACAACTCAGTCATTCAGTATTACTCTATTATATAATTATTAACCATCATCATTATTACTTATATTTATATAGATATATAATTTTATACATCAATTTCCTAACTGCAACTCTTTAAAATAAAAGTAGTAGAAATATTGTAGTACCATACTTCAATAGGGACCTAACCTAATTTACATGGATATTCCCAGCATTGGTAAATCTTACATTCACCTGCATCTTGCCATCTTGAAGGATTCTGGTCCAAGTCTTCAAATAGATCTTCCTCAGAGGATGCTGCTTTCTACAGGTCTTTTTTTTTTTTTTTTTTTTTTTTTGACATTTTGTAGATGACAGTGCAGGCTGTTCATTGGCTGTCATTGATCTGGAGCTATAAAATATTATTACTCATGTTTGGCAAATAAGGAAATATAATCTCTTTCCCCCAAACCATTCCATTGCATTTCCTGAGAATATATTTTTCTTCTCAAAATTTTTAACTTGTTTCCCTTAGTGATACACGTCTGTGGCTATCAAATCGACTAATTTTAGATCAATTTTATATTTCTAGTGATCCTAAAGATTTTTTCTGTACAATCAATGTAACAAACTTGGCACTTGACCAGAATAATTTGTTAAGAAGCTCAAAATATCAACTAATTTCTTTTAATTTGGCAATTTTCATCATATAAATATAGCTCTTGTCTCATAATCACCATATTTATTCAAGGCATTTTGCTTGTACCTCATGGATATGCATTTTCCCTATAAAATCAATAATCTTATAATTAGTGAATTAAAGAATAATCAACATATCTTCTGTTAAGCTGGTAGTATTTTGTTGTCACTTAAACATTTTAGGTACAGGTTTCACTTATTTCCTTTTGACCAAGAGATTAGTCTCCTAAAAATAATTTAAGTGGAGTTGAAATTCAATTAACTTAACAATTCCATAAACTGTAACATTATTTTATAGATGATTCAAGTTAGAGTATTAGAAAAAGCAAATCATTTATTCCCTACAAAGAAAGAGCATAAAGTTTGAAAAAGGATTGGGGGTTAAAAGAGGAGTGAATGGGAGATAGTTCAGATATGATTCCATTTCAGAGATGATGATTTTTCCAGGAAATAGTCAGAATTTTAGACTAAATAGATAAAGACCCTACTTTTCTTTTTTTTCTTTCATTTTTTTGCATGCCACAAAACTTTATATTTCAGTTTCCCCATCTGTAAAATGGGAGAAACAATAACAAATAAGTGGGCTGACATTTCTTAGGCCAGAATTAATGAGACTATGATGTACAAAGTGTTTTTAGCTCCTTGGAGAATAGCATTGAATTTTTATTATGCTGCAGTATAATATTATGATGCTTTTTATGATAAAATATATTCCTCTATCATTCTGTTCACTTATATAACTGCACCAATATCAGCCTGGATCAGTAGCTGACCAGAACTAGTGTTTGTAGGCATGGTTGACGATGAAAAATTCAGACAATTGTTTATGTGAGAATTGTGTATGCATATATAAGCATGTGTACATGTAGATGTAATTTGTAAGTACATTGTAGTATTACATATGTATATATATATATATATTTGTGTACCTATGTATGTACATACATATGTATATGTGTGTATAGTTACAGAATATCTGTGTATGTGCATGTGCATAAATGTCAATAAATGTATGGGTATCACTATGAACAAATTATATATATATATATATATATATATATATATATATATATACATATATATATATACATACATGTATGAAACATTCAATACATGTATATTTCTATATACACACACACACATATATTTAAGAAGTGTGTTTTTTCCCCCTAGAGGAGACTGGTCCAGACAACTTTAAAAACAACCATTGTATTATATGGTCTTGTCTCATCGGTATCAAAATAGCTCTTAGAATTGGATTAAAAAAATACCAGCCTGATGCAAACAGCAATGCTAAAATTAACCTCAGAACTGTTGGCAGTATTCACCAGAAGGTTTGGTTCTTTCAAGCTGCCAAAATCCTTCAGTGTGTCATACTTAAAGAGACACAATCCAGGTATAAATGCTTTTGAAGATGTGCCCTTTCTTTTGCCTAGTATCACCTGCTGTTCTCGAAGAGAGAATGCTTTTAAAAATCCATTTAGCATTTCAGCACTGATGTTATTTGTTTCTCTTTTGCAATTCAGACTAGAGCTCGGTGGGTCAATCTCATATTTCCTCACTGGTTTGTATGCTCAGGAATTCTAAGAACACCACTGATGTTCAATCAATAAGAGTACAAAGGTGGGGGGGCTTTTATAGGGAAGGATTTTAATTCTGAAAGGGAATTTCTAAACAGGATAAAATAATGAATTAATTTCAGGGTAAACCAAGTAATGGGAAGCAAATATTCCTTGGGAATCAAATTTCATTTCCTCACTTAATGGAGTATATTTGCTTTTGCCAGTTTGTTGTAAAGTAAATGTGTGTTTATTAAATCCTATTGTTTCCGTGAACATTAATACAAAATCCCAGATGCAGTCCACTGGGAAGAAGAAAAACTTGATTCCTGGATGGAGTGTAGTATTTAATTACTCCACCTTATTGAGGATTATTGGGGAATGAAGGTCATCTGTTTAAATGAACCCTAACCCTAAATACTGACACCTCTTAAAATGCTGAAATATTTTTAAATAATTATTTTGAAAGGTAATCTTTCTAAAAATTTTTCTGCCCTGTTAAAAAGAGAGTATTGAACATAATTTTTCTCCTTTTCTTTATGACTCAAGGGGTAACCCTATCCTACTTTTTCTGGCTTTCTTCAAGTCTTATTTTTTTTTGGTAAGAGAATCTTTTCAGATATTCCTTAATCTTAATACCTTTATTCTGAGGTTACCTTCAATTTATCCTGTTTCCATTTATTTAAATATTTCTTCTTCATTGGAATCTTCTTCGTTTTCCTTGAAGGTAGACACTGTTTTTTGGCATTTTCTGTACATATACCAATCATATTAGATAGCATTTTAATGTGCTTACTCCAAAGTGAGCTTAATAAGTTCTTGTTCCTATGACCAAAAGACAATCAAATTATGCATACTCTGACCCAGTGATGTCATTAGTAGGCTTATATCCCAGAGAGACCATAAAAAGGGGAAAAAAGACTTATATGTATAAAAATATTTGTAGCAGCTCATTTTGTGGCTTATGATTGGATAGTGAAGGAATGTCAATCAACTGGGGAACAACTGAAGAAGTTATGATATATGAAAGTAATGTAATACTATTGTGCCATAAGAAAGGACGAGCAGATTGATTTCAGAAAAAAACCTGGAAAGACTTATATGAACTGATGCTAAGTAAAATTGATGAGGAGAAAATTGGGGCTCTAAGCTGAAATAGATCAGCTCTTCTCCTCCTGGTCTGATTAGACTCTCTCTTTCCCCAAAGTAACCAAAGGCAGGTTCGGTAGCGAGTGAATTCGCTACTCAATGCTGTATCAAAACAAAGTCTTTATTGATAGTAAAGGGATAGACAGGCATTTGGCCTCCAGGAAGGCCAAACTGCTTGGCAAGGGGATGCCAGTTGGCGGGCACAAGGCTGGTATAAACCGAGTGCAAGGAAAACAATTTTAGAGATTCCTTTTTATACATAACTAGGGTCATCAAAACAATATTTGCACAGAGATGTTATCCAAGAGGTTCCGGAGATATTTGTAAATAAGACAGGAATTTCTCTTAATCATTTGTATCTCAAGTTATTTTCCTTTTAACCCCCTCCTCAAACAAGAATTTTCCTGTTAATTATTTTTATCTTGAACTATCTCTTTTTTTTGACCTTTTCAAAATGAGCAGAATTAGAACTTTGTATACAAAGCAATGTTATGTGATGATCAATTTTGATAGACTTAGCTTTCCTCAGGAATGCAATTATATAGCGATAAATTCCCCCCGCTCCCAAAAAAATAATAGAAAATTATTATCTGCATCCAGGAGAAAGAATTATGAAGTCTGGATGCAAATGGAAGCATACTACTTTCAAATTTTTTTCTTCCTTGTGTTTTTTTGTTTCTGTTATGATTCCACATTAATGTGGAAATATGTTTCCATGACTGTGCATGTATTACCTTATATTGGATTGCTTGCCATGTTGGGGATGAGGGAAGAGAGAGAGGGAAAAAATAGAACCCAAACATCTTATAAAAGTATGTTGGAGGCAATTAAATGGCGCAATGGACAGAGCACTGGTCCTGAAACCAGGTAGATCTCAGTTTGAATCCAGCCTCAGGTGCTTAAATGTCTCAGAAAGTGTCTAAAACACTAATTTTGTTACCCTGGGCAAGTCACTTAACTTCAATTGCCTCACAAAACTCAAATAAAATAAAAGTGTATGTTGAAAACTATTAGAAATTAGAATTATGTTAGAAATTATTAGAATTATGTAATTAGAAATTATTATTTTTATTTAGGTTGTAATTAGAAAAATGTGTTAAAATAACTAAAACTAAACTAAAATAAATGTTTCCTTCTGTCTCATCACTCTACAGTATCAAAACTGTTTTCTGCTTTAGTAGATACCGACCCCCTGTTCCCGTTTCCCATCAGTACACAGTAGTTAATTTTTAGGTGATGAGTTTCCTGGCAATGAGATTGGTATTCTGCCCAATATTGTCTATATAACTAGATGTCTTTGAGAATCCTTCAAGAACCCTGACCAACTTTTATGCCAGTAGTAGATCTTTATGAAAAGAGGAAAAATGTATCTGCTCATTAATATAAGGAAAGAATGAATGAAAAATATGTAATTAAATATATATATCATATGCAAAGTACTTTGCTAAGAACTGAGAATATAAATGGAAAAGCTGGACAGTTCTGACTCTCCAGATACTCACTTTTTCATTGGAGAAGACTTGACAAGGATCACCTAATCAGAAGACTACTGCCTATTTTCTTTATTCATTTCCCAATCCAATGATTTACTTTTTAATTGATCTCTGATACCCCTGGGGAACAGTTAGTAGGAAATCCAGTCTTACTAGGTAGTCAACCTAAGTGAAGTAATCGGAAGGTTGGCAGGCATTCTCCACTAGAAATAAACTCCCTCATTCACTGACCAAGTAGCTGGAATTTGCCATTAAAGTTTCAGTTTCTTTTGTTTTAAAATATTGTGTAGTCTTAAAAACTATTCTATTAAGAAATATCTAATGTAGGAAGAACAGCCCTATGAAGTAAACTTGTAAATTAAACCACATATTATACCCTCAGATTCAAGGTATTTAGACTGTTCCAGGGCCAGATGAGGACGCTTGGATTAGCTGCTGTACACTGGGCCCTGGGCCACAGGCCTTTCAACATCACTTGATCCAGAGAGGACATTTCATATTTCTAGCACATGCCCAGCAATATAATTCTTTTCTGTTCAATAGACTGGAAGCACCTTGAGGCAAGTATTGTTTGTTTTCTTTCCCTAGTTCTTTGGACATTGACTTACAGCTTAAATTTAATTAATATTTTCTTTAATCTTTTAATTCAGTTCAATTCAAATCAGTTTGATTCAGTTCTCTCCAATGCAATTCAATTCAATAAATGTGTCTTGAGGAATAGGAACTATAAAATACCTTAAATATGTTGCTAGTTTGGGTCCAGATTATTACAATAAAACAAATATTGGAAGAAAGGGTATCGTGTGAATTTTTTGGTTTCCTAGCAGGACAAAATATGTTTATACCAACTTGTAATCTAGAATACATGAAATAGTAGTATGTTCAAAACAACAACAACAATATGCATGCCTTGATTTATTGCTAAAAACTAATATTGGAGTCTTCCATGAGTCAGGATCTTTTTTTTTTTTTTTTTTTTTTTTTTTTTTTTTTTTGCTGGTGGAAGGTCTTTCTTCAGTGTTGATAGCTGTTATCATGGTGGTGGTTTCTAAAGGTTGGGGTGGCTGTGGAAATTTTTTTAAATAAGACAACAATGCCATTTCTCACATGGATTGACTCTTCCTTTCCCTTGAATACTTACACAGGCCATTGCAGGGCTATTAATTGGGCTAATTTCAATATTGTTCTATCTCAGAGAATAGAGAAGTCCAAGGAGAGGGAGAGAGATGGGGCAGTCAAAACATATATATTTATCAATTAATTGAACTTTCTTTTATAAGTGCATTTTACAGAACTTTGACACAATTACAATAGTAACACCAAAAATCATTGATCATAGATCCCATATGATAGTAATGAGAAAACTTGAAATATTGAGAAAATTACCAAAATGTGACATAGAGACATGATGTGAGCAAAAGGTGATCAAGAAAAAACAATACAAGGATACTCTCAAGGTCTCTCGTAAGAACTTTAGAAACAATTGTATGACAAGAATTTCCTTAGATCACTGTTTTGCAGAGAAAAGCTCAGTCCATCATAGCTGAGCATCATTCAATGTTGCTATTACTGTATGCAATGTTCTCCTGGTTCTGTTCATTTCACTCACAAGTGGGATTTGGGCCAACACTTGAAGGATGCCAAAGAAGCCAAGAGGTGGTAAACAGAGTATTCTAAGCATGGAGGACAGCCAATGGAAGGCAAGGAGTCAGGAGATAGAGTGTCATATGGGAACAGCAAATAGGCTGGTGTAACTGGATTATAAAATAAGTAAGTACAAGGAGAGGAATAAAGTATAAGGAGACTATAAATATGAAAAGGGGCTGGGTTGGAAAGGACTTTAAAAACCAAAGTGAAGATTTTACATTTCATCTAGAATCAGTGGAAGTTTTTGAGTGTGTTGACAGAGAGTTCCTTTAGGAATGACATTTTGATAGTTATGTACGTGATAGACTTGCTTCAGGGACTGTTTTATCTACTGTAGCATACCAAGTTAACAAAGAAATTTAAAAAGTTTATATATAATAAAAAAGTTTATATATATATATATAAAACTAATTAAAAAGTTAATTTAAAAGCTAAATGGAATAGCTTTAGTTTATATAAATGTAAAGATCTATTAGGGAGTCACTGGATTTTATTGAGTAGAGGAATCATCTAGTCAGATGAATATTTAAGGAAAATCATTTTGATGGTTAAAAAGAAGATAGATGAGAAGCCACATGGAGACCACCATGAAAATCCAGGTGGGGAAGGAATGAGAGACTGAAATAAAATAGCAGATGTATAAGTAAGAGAAAGTTTAGATGGAAGACAATGTTGGAGAGGGCAGAAAAAAGCAAAAATTTATCAACTGATTGGATATGAAGTATGAAGAGAATAAGTAGTCAGCAATTAAGCTGAAGTTATAAGTGTGAGAGAATGGAATAATGATGATTTCCTATAATGATCAAAATGGGAAAGCTCAGTGGAAGAGAGGATTGTAGGGGAGGGGCTAAGACCATCTTGGACATGCTAAGATTGAGATGTTTTGGAATATGAAGCCTGAATTGTCTATTAGACTGTTGGCATTGTAGGAGTGGGAATAAATCATCTGGAGATCATCTGCATGGAAATGATAATTAAGCCCATGAGAGCTGTTGAGGTTACCAAGAGACAACATAGATAAAGATAAGAAGAGAACCCTGGATAAAGCTTTGGGGTATTTCCATAGTTAAGGAAGGTGGAATATGGATGACGAACCAACAAAATGGAAAATACAGTTTGGAATACAGATTTCACAAAAAATCTAGGAAGGAGAGAGTAAGTACCCAGGAGGACACAGTGATCAACAATGTCAAATATGTCAGAAAGTTTAAGAAGGATAAACATGGGTGTGTTTGGTAAATGTTGAATACCCAGTTCTCCAGAAGAAAAAGAATGTACAACATATTTTCATTTAATCTTAATTTTTAACATTTTCTCCATCACTTTCTTAAGTCTAGAGGGTCAACATCCAACAAAATCACACCTTAGTTTTACCTATTTCTAAAGTATAAAAGTTCACACTGGAAATTTTTTTATGAAGCCTTTTATTTTCAAAATATATGCATAGTTTTCAACATTTACCCTTGCAAAATCTTGTGTTCTGAATTTTTTCTCCTATCTTCTTCCCAATCCCTCCTCTAGAAAGCAGACAATCCAATACATGTTAAATATATATCATTCTTCTATACATATATCCGCAATCATCATGCTGCACAAGAAAAATCAAATCAAAAGAGAAAAAAAAACCGAGAAAGAAAACAAAATGCAAGTAATAACAAAAAAGTGAAAACACTATATTGTGATGCATACTCAGTCCTCTCTCTGGGTACAGATGGCTTTCTCTATCACAAGATGATTGGGCTGAATCACAGGTCTGAATCACAGGTCTGAATCACCTCACTGTTGAAAAGAGCCAAATCCATCAGAATTGATCATCATATAATCTTGTTGTTGGTGTGTATCATGTTCTCTTGATTCTATTTACTTCCCTTAGCATCAGTGCATGTAATACTTTCCAGATCTTTCTGAAATCATCCTGCTGATTGTTTCTTATAGAACAATAAGACTCAATAACATTCATATACCATAACTTATTCAGCTATTCTCCAACTTATGGATATTCACTCAGTTTCCTGTTCCTTGCCATTTCATAAAGGGCAGCTACAAATGTTTTTGCACATGTGTGTCCCTTTCTCTTTTTTATTATCTCTTTGGGATATAGGCCCAGTAGAGACACTGATGGATCAAAGGATATGCCCAGTTTGATAGTTCTTTGGCTATCCATATTTTGCTTCAGAATGATTGGATCAGTTTGCAACTCTACTAGCAATGTATTAGTGTCCCAGTTTTCCCACATTCCCTCCAACATTCATCATTATCTTTTCCTGTCATCTTAGCCTATCTATCTAAGAGGTGTCACACTGGAAATTTAATAATTAACTCTCATGAACAAGTATGCATTAGCTCCAGCACAGCCCTGACTGGATATATATGGTATCATATATTCAAAACATTTTTCTTAAATTTTTATGTATTGAGAATTGTGAAAATATATTGGTATGGAAAATATATATGGTAGAACTTAGAGGAGCCCAATTAGTTCCATCCCAAGTCATAAAAAAAACAAAAAAATCATTAAGAGGAAAAAGGATAAAGAAAATTAGATAAAACTAAATTAATAAACTCTATCCAATCCAGAAATATACTGGAATCAAGATAGGATAAGTTGAAAGTAAAGTCTAAAAGAGCCCAATCCCCTAGAAAAAGCTTTGCAAATTTTATTTGTTTTGAAGTGACCCAAGAAGCTCATTTATGACAGGAGACAGGATGATACTAACATCTAGATAGCCTGTATCTGATACAATATTCAGAAAACTCAGGTTAACTCAGCAATCAACATCTCTGTCTAAATCTGAATTTCACCAGGAGGCAAAGAAATAAAATTTTGCAGAAGATAGAGCATCATCTTAGCCAAAGATCAAGAGCCATTTGATCAAGATCAAATAAGACCTACTTATATTATTCAGGAGAATGGAAATAGAATCTGAGCCAAGCAAAACTTTTTAATGCAGAAACTGAGGTAGGAAGTATGAGAAAACAGAATAAAATGCTGAACATAATGAAGAGCTATTATGGAATCATAGCAGCTTTAGATCAAATAGAAAAGAGAATAACTGTAGCAAGTTCAAACAGTGCCTAAGAGAAAAGAACATCTGATGGCCACAAGAAAAACAGAAGTATCTGAAAGAAATGAAATCATATATTCAAAATGTAATAACTAGGGAAGAAAGAATGGCCAAGAGATACTTGGCAAACCTTATATAACAATTGAAGTTTCTGATCATTAGAATGGTCCAAATAAAAATAATAATTCCAAACAATAATAAGAAATGTAAAAACAAAGTCAAATGGTTGGGAAAAAAGTAAGAAAATGTAAGGTTTATATTGAAAAGAGAAAAAACCCAGATCTTAATAAAAGGTTAAGAAGAGAAAGTTTATAATTTTTAGATAACCTGAAAAATAACAGTCAAAGAATCATAATCAAATCATAAATGAAAACTACCCATATCTCTTTTAACTTGGAGAGAAAGTGAAAGCCCAAAGAATGTCATCTCCTAAAAGAAATCCCTAAATGAAAACTCCCATGAATGTCATAATCAAAACTCAGAGTCAAACAAGATACACTGCAAGGGACTAAAAAGAAACAATTCAAGTACCAAGGAATCTTAGCCAGATTATGCAAGATTTGGAAACTGTTATTTTAAAGGAAAGGTGAATATGGAATATAATCTTCCAAATGGAAAAAATTATAAAGTCTTCTGACAAATAATAACCTACCCAGGAAAAGTGAATATGATCTTTCAAAGGGAAAAAATGGAATTTTGATGAATAGAGGATTTCCAAACATTCTTGAATGAGTAGACACTTGGAAATAGAAAGACGGGAGACAAGAAAAACATGGATAGGTACACAATTTGATCAACTGGAAGAGTCAAAGTGGGGATGGGTTACTCATCTTCTGATGGAGGAGAGGAAACAAATATCTTCTCAGAATATAATCCCCTTTTTAATTTTGTAAAAGTTAAATAATGAGATGAACTAGGGAAGAAAGAATGGCCAAGAGATACTGGCAAGCCTTACATAACAATTGAAGTTTCTGATCATTAGAATGGTCCAAATAAAAATAACAATTCCAAACAATAATAATAAATGTAAAAACAAAGTCAAATGGTTGATCATATTAGGAGAAGGAAATGATAAAGACAAGAGGAAAGGATGTGGAATCAGAGTTAATTCTCTGTCTCACATAATGAAGATAATGAGATGAAGGCCAAAAATAAGGAGGAAGTAGTGTGAGAAACAGGCAACCAATTAATCTAATTTTCTTACAAACTAGGCAAAGAAAAGTTAAATATACTTTCATAAAGGCACAGAT